>NC_069144.1:57647885-57830385 GCF_943734635.1 Anopheles cruzii | reverse complement strand
ATCTACTTCTATGGCCCTGTGTTGTCCTGATAGATGATTGTTCTTCTTAACGTTAATCTCTGTTTCTCACTGTAACGTTGTGTTTCTCCTGCTTCTGTCACGCCGGTCTAGAGAATCGAACTCAGACAAGCTGGTAAACAGAAGTCTGAATCCTGACTGACAGCCTGACTGACTGACAGCATTTTATGACAGTCGACAGCGGCTGATGAAGGGTCCTACCTCAACCCTGCGATTCGGCTCCTTCGATGCGCGCAGAAGCAAAGAGATTAACTACAACTTGCAAAAGCACGACAAATTGAGGCACTTCCGGCGTTCCCTATGGTTCTTCCGCCAAAGCTTGGGTTCACCACAAACGACAATTGGTTCCACATGAATATTGTATCAAGGTTCGCACACTTTTCTACTTCAGTTGGCCACATTTCTGCCCATCTTTGGGTTGCCGTTTTAGCGCCCAAAGCCCCAAGAACGAAAGAACTGTAAAATGCTAATGGCCACATCCACACACACACACGCGGGACTTTACACGTCAATGCACCGGTTGGCGCGCTGTCACCGGGCCGTTAAAATCGGCTTAAGTAATGTTATAATCTCGCTTTGCGGTGGCACGAAAGTTTCTGCGTTCCTTCCCCGCCGAAGAAACTGTGGAGAACGGGAAAAGCTTTCGGGCGACGATGGGTTTTTGCGTTCAATTTTTAATGATGTTGTTCTCGCGCACATAACGCTGATGGTGGCGCTTTTGGGTGCCGGGTCCTGGACGCGGACGAAATTTCAAATTCCAACGCCGCCAAAAAAACCGAGCACCGAGCAAACCGAGATCAGCAGAAGATCAAGCGCCGTGTTGGCCACAGAGGGCGACGGTGTGATGAGGGGCGCCTGTTTGGTGCAGTGGCGTTAAGATATTCAGTTTTACCCTCTTCGTCAAACAACTGCCAACCGCAGTGGGTGGTGGCGAAAGAGACCCCCATTCGAAAGGTGGGTGGTGAGGCACTTCCCTCTGGTACTCTTCCTAGGGGGGGCACCGGTGTTTTTATTCGCACGCTTCGCAAAAGTCAGCACACACGAATAAAAGTTTCATCCTGCTACATTGTGTGTGTTTTGTTGGTTAGCTGCCCTTCGGCTGACCCCCCGTGGCGGCGGCTACCTCCACAAACCGTTGTGGTGGGGGCGGGGTCTGTTTGCGCACCGAGAGGTGTTTATGCTGCCGAAATGCAGTGGCCAACAACCGAGCAGCCAGCCAGCAACAAAGGGAACATAATCAAACATGAAAGTGGCACTCTGTTGTCCGTGAAAAATACTCATTAAGCGCACACAGGTGAGCCTGGCCCGGCCCGGGCGGGCTAATGGTGGGCGTTGCAGGTGTTTTGACTTTTTGAAACGTTTTATGGCCGAGAGCAGGTGGCCCAGAAACCATCATTACCGTCGGGCATCCGAGGGCGGATCCCGAGCTTCACCAGGCAGCCTGGTAGGGTCTGGAAATGTATGCTGTGTCTTAGGTTGTATTGAGTGCCACTCCTGAAGGTTCGAAAAAGGGAATCATTTTAAAGAGTCCCACTTGAAAAAGACCTCTTTACAACGATTTTAATTCATCCAAGGATCGTTCGTCTACACTGTATTGATCAACTCATTCCTAGTTCAGACATATGCCCGCAATGTGGCTCTGCTTGTTAACCGAAAGTCTTCAGCCCTTTTGAGTTCACTGTTGAATAGTTTGATACATTCTGTTAAAGAAAATGGGATTGTTACGGAAAACCGGATATTACTGTACGTGCTAGCCACCGGCACCAGCGCACCTGGTGGACTTACCAGAAACTGTGGCTAGAGCAATAGGTCGCACGCACATCTAGTATCCTTAGAGTAGTATCCTTAGTGTAAAATCGAATAGAGAAGACGGGGCAGTTCGCGACAGACAGTGGAGGAAGAAAGAACTTATAATTGTTGAGCTCCTCTTACATTACGGTATAATAAAAGAGGTTCTGCAAAAACGGTTTTTTAGTTTGTCGCTGACTCAAGAGTGAATAAATTTAACAGGGATTGAGTGACGAAAGCTGGAACTTCTGTATAAGAAGCCCATCAATTGCCTGATACCAAATCCACTGCATCATTTCCTGTCGAACAAACTATTTCTTCCTTCTATTTAATGGCTGGCAAAATTTACTTCGGCTCCGTTCGCTTAGTTCTCATTTAAATGATGTACTAAATGACGCGTAGAAAACCGTACGAAAACCGGTCGGAGTATTTAGGGGGAAATACATGATTGGAAAAGGCTTTCGATTCGGTTGGGCTGCTGTGGCTGAGACAGTTGTGAAGTGCGAAGCCATTGGTGATGTTTGTTGGGTCAAAGTCGGCGGGATACATTCGCCGGCCGTCGCCTGCTGTGCGGTGTGTGGCAAAAATGGTCAAGAAAATCATAGCGAATGCGAAAGACCTTCTTTCTCTCCCTCTCTCTCTTCTCAGTGGCTCACCGTTTCGTTCCCGAATTTTGGTTCACCGCGGGGGATAAGAAGTGCCCGTTTGGGTCGACGGGAAGAGGATATTATGGTCGCCGCGATGCACACACACACTGCCCGAACATCGGACCGGAAACCCTGGCCAGAGCGTCCTGCTGCGTTTCGACGGTGGCTATAAAGCCACGGGGTCAGCAGCAGCCCCAGCGTGCGATAAGCAAACGGAGGGCAATGGAGCGACCCAAGCACGCCGTAAGCCGAAAGTTGGAATGCTTTTCCCGGTGGCGATTGTTGTCGTGGTGAAGGTTTTTTTCGGTTTTTTTATACTGTTGGGAAAGAGCATCATTATGTGGCCGTGATTTAGCCCGGCCCACACAGGGCCCACTCCGGCTGGCTGGAAGGTCTACTTTCGTATTTCGTATTCGCCGGTCGGCCGGTGGCAAGGGTGGCGCACACGACAGGGTGGGAGGGAGTTTCTTTCTGGGACACTAATGGAGGATCAGGAAAAGCTCTTACGCGACGCTGCGTGCCCAGCCAAGACAAACCGCTTTCGGGGGGAATCGATTGGCCACTGGCCACATTATGCAAACGGCGTCCGTCGCGGGATGATAAAAGGAGGAGTATTATAATATTTTTACGATAATTATTAGCATTATGCTTTAGAAGTGATATGCGAAGCGATCGGTTCCAAAGCCCACAAGTCATACGCGGAATTACTGCGGGGCGGCTCTACTCCCTGATTCCCTGAGGTTCCCGACGCCCAAACCCTAGCCGGAGGGAACCAAGGAATCAATTACATCAACAAAAAAAGGCTGCGCCTCTTTTCGCCGACTTTACGACAATCGTCGAGTCCGGCGCAACAATAAAGCGCGGGGTAAATGGGCTGAAAAGCTGGCCACCGGTAGGCGGAAAGCATAAAGAATGGCCAGCTTGGTGGGTGAAATTCATTTCCATAAAACGGCTTTAACCCATAAAACATCCAATGCCCGACCCGGATTGGTGGCCACGAGCTTTCGCGCAATAGGAAAACTGCATTGGAGCCGTTAAAATGTGGTCCTTCGTAAGGCGAAAGTGCTGAAAAGGACATAGTCAACACCCGAACGCAGTGCCGGTCGCCGATGGGGATTGTCGCCGAACATTATAGGTCACCGTAATCCCGTTAAGGCGGCACTAAGTTGCCGCCTTTTGGCTGCCATCCCGGAAAATTCATCACCGCACATCGCACATAATCAGCCCGACACGCCGATTGCGGGCGGGTCGGGGGCAGCCCCTTTTTCGGCGAAGACAAGGTCCGACAAGGCGTAAATCTAATCCTAAGAAATTGGATTCGCCAAACGCTACTGGCCGGCCGGCCGGCCGTCGTTCCCTTGGCGGGACCCTTCTTCTTTGGCACCCAGGGTAGAGATTTTTTAGCACCGAGCATTGCTCCGGCTTCCGGGCCGGGATGCTGTGGGGACGGGGACGGTGACGACGACGATGATGGTGATGGAAGTCACCGGAATTGGTGCGCCCTCAAAACGACCGGCTTAGCGATTGCGATTGAGCCACCGATCAAATTGCTTTCGTTATTACCGGAAATAAATTTCGTGGCGTTTACGGTGCGGCAACACACCTTTCCGTCCTTGTGCCGCGGAATGGCGGGGGGTTTGGGTCGGTTCTCGGTGGCCACAATGGCCAAAGCCGGACAAAGGTGGTACGGCTGCTGGAACACCGAAATTCGTAGAAGGCGCCCGGGATCGGTCGGGGACCAAGAAATAGGCTTCGCCCGTGGCTTCGGCTAATACTCCATCAAACAACTCGTCCCGGTTCTGTTATCTCTCCCGTTCGGCCGAGAATATTTGGGGAAAATGTCACGCAAATTGTGCGTCTGCGAAAGCATATGAAGCGCCACAATATGGCTCGTTTGCCGTAGGCGGACCGGCAAAAGGTAGAAGAGGTAGCACATTATTTGACGGTATACCCGAGGGAGGTTGCTTTTAAATCGATGGAAGGATTTTCGGTTCCTCGAAGCAACCCCGAAGGTACAATGGTGTCCCGTGCGTTATGACGTGTCCCTCCCGAGGCACTGGTGCGTTTGTGCTCAATTAAGCTCATTAATTTCGGAATTAGGAGTTCAGTTCCACGGCACACTAGCACTTTTCGGGGGAATTTTGCCATTTTGCAGGCTTGCGTCACCAACCGTCATCAACCTTGGCAAGGCGGGAAAATTAGTCAAACAATCCAAAACAGTGCGACGCTACTGATAAGGCTCACACGACTAAACATAAATCTTCTGTCACTATGTGTGTGTGTGGTCAGAGAGATATCACAATCATTTCATGAAATAAATCATTTAAAATTAGTATACAGCTCAGCTCAGAAACAGTAGTGGCCAACAGCAGGGAGCAGGACACGCAACAAGTGATGGCGGCCAAAATAAGGTACTAATAAGGCCAGCCGTTGCTGGTTGGAACCGAGCCAGCGGCCGGATACATTTGTGTAATGTCTAATCCAATTGTCCCCCGACAGTGGGATGTGTCCGCGGCGGTTAGGCGCCAAAGGACCCCCATAACCCATGTGAGCATTATTCTTGATTAAGTATGGACGGCTTTTTTTCGTTCGTGCGCCAATTCGAGGTGCCAATGTCCAAGGGACGTCGGTCTCGAGCTCGGTTGCGCAGGATTCGAGCTTTACGGGTGGGCCTAGGGCTTAGTGTAATGCGTTACGCAATTTTTTCGGCTTATGTGTTTGTGATTATTATTAATATTCGCGCGACTGTGAAAAGCCATTGGGTATTAGAGCAGCGTGATAATTCTTCATATTCCCATATGGTTGCACGGGGGCTTTCGTGATCATTGTACAAAGCCGGCAGGAAACTACAAACAATAAATTAATTCAGGAAAAATTTGGCCGAAACAGTGGAACCGGTGTGTGGTTTACACTTTATACGTACGGAATGCTTCTTATATGTGGCCCTAAAACAGGAACGACGGAAAAAGGATGAAATTATTACAGAAACAATCAAATTATGGCCGTCGCTTCAAAAAGGCCACAAAATGGCGCACCACAAGCCGGGCTTTCACATAAAATCACACAGCTCACGGGGAACGGGCTCACGGCCAGCAACGCGTGCCGCCCGCAGGACACCGGAGTAAATTAATGCAAATTGCCGTGGTAAGCGGATGAACGGACAGCACACGACCGGCGGACCGACCGGAGCATCAGCGGAGAAAAGCACATCCGGTGCCGCGCTCCGGCTCCGTGTTTTCGATGTTTGGTCACCGCGGCGCGGACCGCGTAATCTCGAGCGTCCGTCCGTACAATGTTTGCCCCAACCACATACACACACACACACACACGCTAAACTAGTGCGCCGACCTGCCGGCCAGGGGGAAAATCTCGGCGAAAAACCCACTCCCAGCGCACTGTATTCGATTACACATCCCGAGCACGGTTCCGCGATTTGATGTTGATTAATAATTGCAATCATTCTGCGACCCGGAGCCAAAAAATGGAAACCCCCGACCCAGGGTGGATGCTGTGGAAAATTAAACACACGCACACACACACACACATACAGTTAGAGGGAAAGGAAATTTACGACCCTAGCCCGGAGTGCAGTGCATGATTCGTTGGTCACCGCCGTTGGATGCATCGGCCCACGCCCCACGAGAGTACTTAATTTTTAATTAATTCCCTGCCGTCGGAAGTGGACCGTCGGATTCGCACCGGAAATGGCAACTCGCTCGGGCAACGTGCACATGTGTGTGTAAATTACGTTTCCAGTATGCTTGCTTTTGTTTGCATGCATTTACCCATCGAAAGCGCAGGAAACAAACAAAACAACAGGCTTTAAAAGGGTGTTTTGGCGCGTACTAAATTAGAGTACCGAGCGGTGTGACCGAAACCGAACGGGAATTAGTTGTCCTGGATTATCGTGGTGCGGCGGTGGTGATTTGTGGAGAGACTATTCTAGGCCAAATGTGATTTGTGGCCATTCGCGCAACTCAATAGGCCGATCGGAGGACACCTTTTACAGTCAATCGTTGAGACAGGAGCGGAACCGAAGAACTTGTTGCATAAATTTTGGCTTACTGCAAAGTTGAATGTGATTTTTCACTGCAGAAGACCTTAAATGCAGCCCGAGCGGTTGCGGAATGGTTGCAACTTGTCGGAATGCCTACTTTGGTGCGTTGCTGAGCACATTGTTTAAAGCACGAAGCCTTCAGCGCGCTCGCCATGGAATGAATATCGAATCCCAAGGCAACGCCGACCGTCAAGCCGACAGTCAAAGCAACCCACGGTCCCGGGGAGACAGCTGTACCGCCGTCACCATGGCGACGTCGCAACGTGGTTCGTCCGTTTGCATCGCATTGTGTGGTGCGTGGAATGTTCACATGGTTCCCGGTTCCCGGATCCCAGAGTTAGACAGAGAGAGCTCGAGCAAAAAAAGGAACTCTACAGCTTGGAATGGAATGCACAGAAAAAGAAAAAAAAGCGAAACGACGACGACTGTATCCACCATCCATTTCCGGAATGGAATGAAATCGTAGGAAAATCTCATTAAATAGCTTCTGGTCCCGCGGGTCCTCGTTCGTACGGGCGCCATCGGAGTATCGAGAATTAAATTTTCATTGAACGCACCGTTGTTATGCCGACATTAATGGTAATGCTATTACCCTGGTTGGAGCTGCCACACAGCACCTCTCCATCAACTTGCCAACATCGGCGTTCGGTGCGGTGGATAATTATTCGCTCGCACAGTGTCATTTCCGGACTCCAGCCTTGGTTGCAACTGGGTCCAGGAAGTCTGCATTTTGCAACTGCAGGCCGGGCCGGTACCCGGTAACGTGGCGCTAATTTGTTTTGGTGCTAAATAATTAAATAATCATCGAACGAAATTGAAATCACAATTAACAGTGGGTGATGGCGATGATGATTAGAAGCGTGGAGTTCCACAGCGCCCTGCGAAATGCGTTTCCGGTTCCGGAAACAATCTACGTCAGTCAATTATGCGATTACAACCAGTCGTTGCAGCAAATATAAAATCGCCTCAAAAATGCCTCACCATCACAAGAATAGTCTCGCCCTCGCAGGCGGAAGTGGTCTTTGATTCACAGGCGAGTAGGCATGTGGAAAACTTTACACTTTCGGGGCCAACTTCGGGACGAGCCAACACTCACGGCATTGAAGCAGCACACGAGGGTGTTTAAAATGAAGTCGCTGTAGTGGTTGAAAACAATTGTTCCGTCTCCGCAAAGTCGGCCCGTTGCCACTTAAAGCCCCGCTCGGGGTTCCGAAGCTTGGCGCCGAAACTTCACCGGAAATGGTGCTTCGAAACACGGACACGCATGGTCCTGAAAGCTGCAGACCTTGTTGCTGCTGCACCGTCGCCGGCCGGCGTGTTAACCAAGTTAGTACGGTGCGACCGGGCAAGAAACTCACTTAATCTAATTTCATTGCTGCACCACTCTGATGCCGGATTCTGCGCACGAGCAGCGAACTTCTTCCGTTCACCTGCGGGCGATTGCATCATGCACTCCGCACGCCGTCCCCGTGGCCGGTCAGCAAAACGGCTTCTTGACAGTTACGAAATGGCATAATCTTTAGCAAAGTCCTCCTTCCCAGCAAGAGCTTCCCCTCATCGGCTCATTTGGCATCTCGATTTGGCCGATTTTGGCGGCCCCGTGCAACTCTTCCTGCAAAGTTGAAGTTTGGGGGAGACGGAAAAAAGTTTTTCGGTGTGCCGGAAAATCGCATTATCCAAACGAGGTGCCCCGGTTATCAGCGAACCGCCCAGGCGCCCGCGTGTCCCGGCAGCCAAATTTCGACTCAACTGGACTCGTTTTAATTGAAACAGGATTAGCTCCAGACGCCCCGGGGGCAACTTTCCCGGACAGCGTCCACAATAATCTCGGGCAAATCGGGCACAGGCCCAGAACGCACAATCTGTCGCCGCCGCCGCCGCCGTGTGCTTTACGAAGAATCCAATTACCAGTCCAGAGCTGCCAAACTGGACGCTCCTGATGCTCCATTGATTTCATTAGCCTTCGGGTAGCTTTTCGGAGTGGCGGAGTGAGCAAACAATTCTGGCACTTCGGGAACAAAGAGACGAATTTACAGTTAACCCATCAGTTCGCTGTTCCATGCTTGGAATGAATTCTTTTCATTCGTCCACTCGCAGGAAGTCACCGGAAGGAGTCGGGCAGCCAGTGAAACCGAAGTGTGGCCGAAACTCAAACGGTGCAACGATTTATTTACTTATCCATAACGGCGATTCGATCCTCGACGGGTGGCCGAAACGGAAATGGCTAGAGCAACGAAACTGGAGGCAGACCGTCACGGAACGGAAACGCAAAACCCGTATACTATAAAACCAACCCCCCCGGTTGGTGGTTCCGTTCCGGTTCGAACGAAGCGGAATTTATGACCGGCGTTCGCGTTACTTTCGAGACCCCTTTTCAGGGTGTAACGATGAATGCGAAGCGAAACCGAGGATCGAACCGTGCCCCGGTGGGGACGATACGATCGGTTTCCCAATTAATTGCCGGTCTCAAGATTGTTTCGATTCGTTCGTTGACCAATCGTTGAGCGGGAACCGGAAGCGAAGCCACCGGAGCCGTGTTTTACGATAAGCGATAACTGGGTTTATGCTTCTATGCGGTTCCACCCGGGCCGAATCCCGGTGGCGTTGGGCCACAACCCTGAGATAAGGGCTTGCCCGAGTGGCCCTCCGGAGGCAACACAAAAGAAGTCCGGCAACCGTTTCCGGCAGCCTGCGGACGGTCGCGGACTCGCTTGTGCATGCTTATGATGCCGAGAGGGCAGCGTTTGAATCAAATTATCATCTAATTATGCGTCTCGGGCCGGGTCGGGTCTGGTCGGGCGAACAACGGGAAAACAACGGGACATCCGGAACCAACTAGCCACTATCGCCTTTCGATGGCACCCGCCGTTGAAGCTCCCAAAGCGAAACGATCCCCGGGACCGTCGATTATCTCCGCAGCCGTACCAGTGGCATCTATGTAGTGGCAGCAGCAGTAGCGCCATTAAGTGGAGTTTTCGGTCGTGTGCGGAGGCCATTTGAATTAATAAGGTCAGCTAATAATGGTAGACAAGCGGTTGATAATTGTACGCCGCGGCTAATTGCGGTGCTCCTGGCCGAGTCGCCGAGTAGCGTGGAGTAGCACTAATTTGGGACCGGCCTTTACCGGCGAGTGTCCGGCAGCAACGAGCACTCGCACTCGCACTCGAGTGAAGTTCTCGAATCATTGAAAGGTGTCCTACGCAAAAATCGGAACAAATGTAACAAAGGAAGTGGAAGGAATAACAAAATATGTGAAACGTCCAATATCGCTTCACCGGGGACAGAAACTATTTCGAAATGAGTAAAACGCGTTCCCCAGGACCCCGCCCTGGAGGTTACACGCATTTAATAAAGCTCTCGCCCGGGTCCGATGCGGCCGTGTAGCGTCTAACATTCAGATGCCACCCGTTGGCTGAAAAATCTTCATCCTTCGGACGCTCCCCGGGTCCGGACCACAACGACGGCACGACACAGGGAACCTGGGATCCTACGGAATGCACAAATGAATTCCACCGCCCGAGGGGAGGCCTCCATCATTGGGATCGTCCATCGTGCCCCGGTCGGCGGGGGGGTTGTCCCAAGCTCCTTTATCCTTTGATCGTACTTCACCACACGAGAGCAACCGACCGACGGCCGGCCGACTGGCCAAAACAGCATCGCTCGGAACCGGTCTCCTCATTAAGCCATCACATTCGGGTGTGCCCGGGGAGCCGGTGTCCTTTTCCGCCCGGAGGAGTCCGGAGCATTCCAGGCACTCCTTTTTGGGCTCCATTTTCGTGGCGCCGAGCAAAACGAGCTTCATCCCTCTCGAAAGCTAGTGCGCCCTTGTGGACCGCGTTATCCTCTAAACGGGTTTCTGGGTGTGTGTGTGCGCTTAATAGAAATAAAAAGAAAATAAATCCTTTTCGGACCCAGCGAAAGGAGCGATGATGATGATGATGGTGATGTATGGCCCACTACGCACACGGGCCCTTGCGCATCCTGGAAACCCGGAGCGGCGGGGTCTGATGGTTCATTAAACCTCCAGCAGGTGGTTTTAGTTGGGAGGGCAGCACCACCTCCAGCCAGTCGGTGGCTTGTCTTGATGAATGGCGATACGTCGCAATCTAAAATTTATGGAAACGGCGACGGAAATCCAGGGGATGGAAAACACTTTGACGGGGCCGTAGAGTGCAGCACGCCAGGCCCGGAACCTGAGTCAGGGATGTCCGAACGATGCTGGCGCACCATTTTCGGCGTATTTTAGATAATTCCTACTGCAGCCCTCGGTGTCCGTCGGAACAGGAACCACCGGAACATTACGCAGTAATTGAAGTCCAAAGCGTCCACATTCTGGCACGCACAATGGCACGCACAATCTCTTTACGGCTTACCCTAAAACCCACAAATGAAAAGCTTCCCCAAAGAAGAGCTACGCACAATGCAATGGCGCCAGAGCCGCATCCGAAGGCCTTCTCGGTAATTTTCACTTACAAGCCTCGACGGGCGACCAACTCGGACCGGGTGGAATTAATCATTTAGCAGTAAGTCCCCGAGAAGGCCCCAAAAGAAGCCCCAAAGTTTGGGCCGATTTTTTCCCGTTCCATTCCGTTTACGCTGAGCGTCGTCTCCTAGAAATTGGTAAGCGGTTCGGTACACCGGAACGGATTACGAAACCCGCCGGCCGTCCGGCCGGGGGGGGGAGCCTTATGTAAAGAGAAAGAGTTTTCGGAACCTGTTGAGTTCCGTGTAGCCCGGCGTGGTGGACGACGGATCGTGGGACCAGATTTACACACCCAGGAGACGTTTATTTTCATGACCATGGCACAGCCGACAACAGTCAACCGATCACGGCCATGACCACCACGCACCGTATACGAACGGTTCGGTGTTTCTGTCACACGCTGGCAACGGGTGTGACGGGTTGCCGTAGGTCAGGTCACCCGCGGGGAGTTACCATTCTAAAGTGCTTTTGTTTCCGCTTCTTGGATTATCGGTGTGTACCGTTGGGCCAACAAACGGGGCCTTCGAAAACACTCTCTCTGTGGATCGGTACATCGGTAAATAAACATCAACAACGACGGACGGACGGACGGATGGTAGAGATTCAGCTAGGCCCCAAGGACCTGCTGGCTGGCGGTTGGTCGAACGATTTTCCAACGGTTCGCTTTGGGCCAACGGCAACTAAAAACACCGATCGCTCAATCACTTCGAGACGCTCGGCGATAAATTCCGATCAGCGCCAATTAGTGGCGGTTGCGCCACGAAATGGTTGTTTGATGTACTTTGCGAAAGCATTCTCGTGCTCCCCGGGACCAAACTTTATGCACTTCGTCTCGCCCCAAGACCGTAACGGCCCCGAGTGTTGACCCACCCGGAGATAATCTTGAATCCGATAACGAACGAGCAAAGACGCTTTGCATTAAACTTTTTGGCGGTGAGCGGCAAACCGAAGCGACGAGCGGAAAAGACGAAGGGAAAACTAGAAAAGCACTATGCGCCTCCATCGAACAGTGCTAAATGTTGATGTTTTGTGTTCTTGGGGGCCACCGTAATTATCCGAGGTCGAAGCGCGGTATCACCTACGGTATCGGGTATTGGAATTAAGAAATATGACCTTCAACGTAGAAGAATTAAATTTAAAAGTCACAAAACAGCAACCCGGCCTACGGAAGCAGCTACTTTTGCCAGAATTGAGACCCGCAATAGCTGTACGCCGGTGCTCTAGCTAGCATTCGATAGTCGTTCCGGGGCTTCTGTCTAGTGCGCGGGGCTTCTGCGGAGTAAATGGCGGCCCCGGGATCCCCCGGGGGCAAAACTTTTTAATTGCCAAAGTCCGTCGGCCAACACCCGGCCCGGCCCTTGGAGGCCCAACGACGATGGTTTCTATTTCGGGAACCGATTGGCGCACGGATGTGGCGTGCGCCGCGAGGGCATCGAAAATGGCTGCCACCCAAACGGCGACCGAACTCCGGAACTCAAAAACACCATCACATTCATCAAAGCTGGTGGTGGCCGGTGGACTCGCCGTTTCGTAAAATTTAATAACTTCACTAAGCTGGCAGGAGGACACAGGGGGCGCTCCTGTGAATCGACGATCGACAAACGGATTCGCCGAAGCAGATGGCTTCCGACAGGAATCAAACGGGCCCCAAAAAAAAACCCCTCGAAGGACACCGTCCCCGTCGACTGGAAATCCAAACATTCGTTCGGTCCGTCCGTCCGTCGTCGTCGTTGTACGTGAGCTTTTGGGGTGTTTCGTTTCCGTTGCCTTTCCCGTCGGATGATACAGCTAATTTAATCCTGTCCCGTCCGCGTCTGCCCGACTGCCCGGTTTCAGTGGCCACTTCATCATCGCCTACGCAAGGCAACGGCCGGCCGGCTACGTTGGGATCCTGATTCGCCCGGGGTGAACCAATTAATTAGTTTAACATTTATTTTGAATCATCCTTGGACCCAAGCTACCAGGCAGAGGCAATGGCCGTCCGTGCCGTCCTGCGCCGTTGTAACGGTGGCACCAAAAGTAGCTAAAATAAACACACACACAGGGGCAGGCAGGAGCGGGCGTCTTTCACGTTAAACCACGAGGGACCATCGGAAGCTGCGTGGCGATCCTTGGAAGGATCGGCCTTGCCCGGGGGGCTATCGAATGAAGCATAAAACTCCCTGGCGAACGCTATCGGACCCGGCGGACCCGCGTGCTGCTGCTGATAGAGACATCACACACCCCACCACCACCACTACGGATGCTGCGCCGGCATCCGGTCCGGCGCAAGGTCCGGCGCCGGGCCCGGCGTCGGATCCGATTTAATTGAAGTGGAAAAACATAACATTAATCACTTAATACAGGTTATTTGCGAGCCGGACGCGGATCGATGGACGCAGCGAGCGAAGGATTCACCGGAATTCGAACCGGGTTTTCGGGGGAGAATAGTATGCAAATATTTACGCTTACACTCAACCAACGTGACACTACACTACTTTTGTGTCGCAATCTGTAACGCGCGTTAGGAGCATTAGGGAGCTAAAGCGCAAACATCGACATTGATTGGGGATTAAATGTTAGTGTTGAAGGTCCGCCATTTCCCAATCGGGCCATATGGCACGGAAAAGAATGGAATGCGCGCAGGAAAACATAATGATTGCTGAAGTACCAGGCGTCTCCATTGCGCCCAACACGTGATCACAAATGCTATTGTTCTTAAAAGTCTGATGCACCGTTAAAGTGGACACACTGGCACCGGAACTAGAATTGAAGGTCGATTCACTCATCAACAACCAACCACCACCAACCACAGCAGTAACCGAAACTGTGGTGCGTAGAACCGTCGGGTAGTTGGTTGTGGCGGACAGAGCACCACTTGTTTTTCCATTTTCCCTACGTCAATATTTGTCACCGAGATAAGCGGTGGAAAGAATGTGATGGCTAGGCCTAAAGTGCGGGTCCCCCCCGTCCGAACTAACAGCGGAGCCACCCAATCGAATAGGCATTAGATAGTTAGGAAGTTGTCGCGTTATCGCGTGACTTTGCTGGCTGTTTAGCGCGGCGCGCGATGGGCCCGGTGTCCCAAAACAAACCATCATCATTGCCGGGTGATTGTTGGCTTCATTGTCCCAATATGGCGCGAGGCGACGATCCAATACTGTCCGGCGAGCTTCTTTTCGTTTCCGTTTGTTTTCTGGCCGTGGCCATTTTGGACCATCTCACCCAAATGCCCGTATTTTGGCGCCTTTTTGTGCCTTGGCCGAGGCGCACTCTTGTTTGACTTGTCGTGTCGAGAACGTCGTGTTCCGTAGCCGCGCCAAAAGGGTAGTTGAAAGTGCGAGGCGAGCCGGGACCGAGAAGTGGGTTGCCATTCATTTGCCATCGGAAAAGCAAATACCGAGCCGGCCAATCGATCGTGCAGTTTCGATTGACTTTCGATAAAAATGTGCCCCCGGGGCCCGGTGTTTGATGTGTATCCGATCGATCCGCTTTGGCGCTTTGTGAATCGGAAAAAAATAACACTTTCTTGCAGTCTCCGATTTCCGACTACCAGAACCACCCGGCAATCGGTTACACAGCACAAACACAGCTTGGACAACACATTCGAACTACGATCGCCTTCTTCGCACGGCCTGGGGCCGGCCGCCAAGAAGCCAAACGCGCGCGCTGTACAATATTTATTTCTCCGTTCAACCGCATCAATGATTAATTGCGGTGTCGGTGTTGACGGTCGGCCGCGTGACGAAAGCGCGACACAGTTTGGCGACCCAGCGTCCCGTGCGCTATTTTCGCTCCGCGTCCTTAATGGCCGTCCGCCCTAAGTACCGTGCTGAAAGGGAGAGAGACGGGGTGGGCCCGAAGGTCTCCTGTGGGCTAATGGAACGATTTATGCACACATTTGGCGCACATCCAACCGGCGAACCGGCGCGAAGTTGGTTGTGTCACCGAGTGTTTTATTTGGTCATCGAATGTCCCCGCCAAAAAAGGGTCAACCATCCGTTGGAAATGTGTCGTTAAACTTTTAGAATAATTCGGAAAAATTTACAAGCCAGAAGCCTGTTGAATATGGCGTTATGAAATTCCATTAAATTCCGACCGACCGTGAGTGACACTTGAATGTGTGACCGCTTACGCTTACAAAATGCTTGCGAAGCTGGAATGAAAACGATTTTTCCGACCAACATCACGAATAAACAGATAGAAAGAAGAAGCAAAAAAAATCCATTCCACAAATGTGATTATCCGTCCCCGCAAACGAGGAGCACCCGACCCGGAGTCCAATCTGCCCGCATGACAAATGATGTCGAGCCGCGTCGACATCGTCGGACCCGGTCGGAAGCGTTTTGAGGCTCGTTACGCGCTCTGGCCGACCGCCGAATGCATGGGGCGCAGCAATGATTGCAGCCTCGTGGTCAGCCTTTGCCGGATGCACTTTCTCCATCCAATGCCAATGGCCAATGTAAATGCCTGGCCGGGTGGCTCGGGAGTCATTCCCAGGCGTGGCGGGAGGTTTGTGCCTAGGAGATTAGTTAGAGTGTGCGTTGAGTCACCGCTGGCACCGGCCGGCTGGCCGGCAACCCGGCAACAAACTCAATTAAATGCTTTCGTAAAGTGGCAATCAAAGTATCGAACGCACCACTGGATTGGATCACTTCCGGTCGACCGTCCCACAGAGACTTCGGGCAGCAGCGGCCCGACCCGACCACGCACAAAAGCACCGGCACCGGAGGACGGTCCTGACGTCCGCACGAACCAAGATAATTATCCTTTCGTAACGATGCGGTGTCCCGGGACGAGTGTTTACGCCGCGTCCTTTTGCCAGCAACTAGTGGCGGCCTTCGCCCGTGGCCCGTCCGGCAGAGCTCTCCCATTTACGGATTGGAGCGATTTGAATGCTGTCCAGGACGCCCAGGAGCTGCGCTTCTTAACGTTTAGTTATGGCCGTTAAACCTCCAGCAGTTCATAAAAAACCAAGTGACTTAAAAAGCATTACACTTGAATGGGTGAAAATAAAACATGGCAATTCAATGGCTGCTGTCCTACAATTTCCTACAATTCCCGGCAAGTTCTCCAGCAGTTCGTTTAGATCTAAATCGTTCGTTTCGTTTCTTCTGATCGTTCGGGCACTATCGATCGCCCGGAAGGCCGTTGCACGTTGCAGCAGATCCGTATCGACGGCGTTACGGTCGGGCATCTAATTAAAATAATTACCCAACAGCTTAACGAATTAATGATGCAGCCGTACTCCAGTCAAAGCGGGTGCATTCAGTCGCACGGTACCACGCAAAACCGAAGCGATAGTCCAGCGAATGAATGGAGGCCAAGTGCGTAACGAGAGACGCCGTGATGTATTCAGAGATTCCGCTTCAAGATTCGCTACGCTTCTACCCCGGGCCATGGGCACTGTTTGACCGGAGCATTCGTCGAACCGGACCGACCCCCGAATCCGAAAGCCTTTTCATTTTTGGGCAATTGTTTCAACAACATTAAGCGACCTCTGTCACATTTCCATCAGCCCACGACAAACCGGGGTGCGGTCGTCGTGGCACAAAAACTAGGACCCTCCAAAAAGAAAACATTAAAAAGCAATTTGTTTGTTCGCTCCCCGCGCGGTGCCTAGTTACCGGAGGACGGGCGGACGACGGCCCTTCTAAAGTTCTTGAGAATTCATTAGCGTTAATTAAAGGATTTTCCTGCTGAACGCGCCCCTGTTTTGCGTAAAGGTCGGCCGGCCGCCCGGCAGACGGGTCTGCTCTCTGTGTTCTGTCCAACAAACAAACCGATCAGCATTCGCCGCACGATTGCACAATCCGTTCCGTCGTCACGCCGTCAGCGAAAAATGATCGATTCAATCACGTCACGGACACACACTTTCAGGGTTGGATTGTTTGTGGAGAGTTTTTAAGTTACTGCCCGCGTGTCCGACTTGCCGATCGTGCGCATGCTTCGCCGCTCCAGGAGGTTCCCTGGCGCGGAATCGTAAAATGGGCGAAAACAAGACAACAATCGCAGCCAAAAGGTCCTCGGTTGCCTAGGAGATTAGTTAGAGTGTGCGTTGAGTCACCGCTGCTGGCACCGGTCGGCTGGCCGGCAACCCGGCAACAAACTCAATTAAATGCTTTCGTAAAGTGGCAATCAAAGTATCGAACGCACCACTGGATTGGATCACTTCCGGTCGACCGTCCCACAGAGACTTCGGGCAGCAGCGACCCGACCCGACCACGCACAAAAGCACCAAGCCGGAGGACGGTCCTGACGTCCGCACGAACCAAGATAATTATCCTTTCGTAACGATGCGGTGTCCCGGGACGAGTGTTTACGCCGTGTCCTTTTGCCAGCAACTAGTGGCGGCCTTCGCCCGTGGCCCGTCCGGCAGAGCTCACCCATTTACGGATTGGAGCGATTTGAATGCTGTCCAGGACGCCCAGGAGCTGCTTCTTAACGTTTAGTTATGGTCGTTAAACCTCCAGCAGCTCATAAAAAACCAAGTGACTTAAAAAGCATTACACTTGAATGGGTGAAAATAAAACATGGCAATTCAATGGCTGCTCTCCTACAATTTCCTACACTTCCCGGCAAGTTCTCCAGCAGTTCGTTTAGACCTAAATCGTTCGTTTCGTTTCTTCTGATCGTTCGGGCACTATCGATCGCCCGGAAGGCCGTTGCACGTTGCAGCAGATCCGTATCGTCGGCGTTACGGTCGGGCATCTAATTAAAATAATTACCCAACAGCTTAACGAATTAATGATGCAGCCGTACTCCAGTCAAAGCGGGTGCATTCAGTCGCACGGTACCACGCAAAACCGAAGCGATAGTCCAGCGAATGAATGGAGGCCAAGTGCGTAACGAGAGACGCCGTGATGTATTCAGAGATTCCGCTTCAAGATTCGCTACGCTTCTACCCCGGGCCATGGGCACTGTTTGACCGGAGCATTCGTCGAACCGGACCGACCCCCGAATCCGAAAGCCTTTCCATTTTTGGGCAATTGTTTCAACAACATTAAGCGACCTCTGTCACATTTCCATCAGCCCACGACAAACCGGGGCGCGGTCGTCGTGGCACAAAAACTAGGACCCTCCAAAAAGAAAACATTAAAAAGCAATTTGTTTGTTCGCTCCCCGCGCGCGGTGCCTAGTTACCGGGGACGGGCAGACGGCCGGACGGCCCTTCTAAAGTTCTTGAGAATTCATTAGCGTTAATTAAAGGATTTTCCTGCTGAACGCGCCCCTGTTTTGCGTAAAGGTCGGCCGGCCGCCCGGCAGACGGGTCTGCTCTCCGTGTTCTGTCCAACAAACAAACCGATCAGCATTCGCCGCACGATTGCACAATCCGTTCCGCCGTCACGCTGGCCGCCGTCAGCGAAAAATGATCGATTCAATCACGTCACGGACACACACTTTCAGGGTTGCATTGTTTGTGGAGAGTTTTTAAGTTACCGCCCGCGAGTCCAACTTGCCGATCGTGCGCATGCTTCGCCGCTCCAGGAGGTTCCTGGGCATCGTAAAATGGGCGAAAACAAGAGAACAACCGCGCCCGAACGGTCTCCGGCACGGAATTTTAGGACATTATCCCGTGCCAGCCATACCCTGAGGACATCATTAGAGGCGCGTTCGATGCTAAAATTTGCGTCTTTTGGCGGGCAACGCCTGAAGTAGCGATTGATTGATTCTGTTACTATTTTCCGCCTATTTTAGTACTCAATCAGATTTAAATACATTCTGTGAATGCCCCGGGGGACAGGTAAAACAGCGCACCAGCAGCACACCAACTCGATTGTCGATGATTGGCCTCATCATCGGACAGGGAAAGGGCACGACCAGAAACACGTCTTCATTACAACCCTCTAAACACTCAACGCTCAGCGAGCACTTGCACTGCACCGCACCGCATCGGTCACGAATACTTGGCAACCCGTACGCACCACCGTAACACATCGCTCAATAAGTCCGTAGGATAGCTTATAAAACAACAATATTTTGATATAATTTGTATTTATTCATCAACATAGTCTCCTTTTAAGGCGATACAGTCAGTCCAACGCTTCTCTAACTTTTCGATACCATGTTTGTAGAACGATTTATCTTTCCCTTCAAAATATGCCTCAGTTTCGGCGATGACCTCCTCATTCGATCCAAATCTCTTTCCCTGGAGCATCCTTTTGAGATCCGAGAACAGCCAATAATCGCTGGGGGCCAAATCTGGCGAGTATGGTGGATGGGGCAACAATTCGAAGTGCAATTCATTCATTTTCACCATCGTTTTCATTGACTTGTGACACGGTGCATTGTCTTGATGAAAGAGAATTTTTTTCTTCTTCATGTGCGGTCGTTTTGCGTCGATTTCAGCCTTCAATCGTTCCAACAATGCCATGTAATATTCGCTGTTGATTGTTTTACCTTTCTCAAGATAGTCTATGAACAATATACCATGACTATCCCAGAATACGGAGGCCATAACCTTGCCAGCAGAAGTTTGAGTCTTTGGGCGCTTTGGGCGGCTTTCACCGGCTGGTGTCCACTCAGCCAACTGCCGATTTGACCCAGGAGTGAAGTGGTAGATCCATGTTTCATCCATTGTGACGTAGCGACGAAAGAAATCCTTTTTATCACGGTTAAATAGGGCCAAACATGCCTCAGAATCATCGATTCGTTGTTGTTTTTGGTCCGGTGTTAGCAAACGCGGCACCCATTTCGAACAAAGCTTCCGCATACCCAAATGTTCATGCAAAATGGTAAACACACTGCCTTCTGATATCTTTACGGCCTCAGCAATCTCCTTCAATTTCAATTTGCGGTCGGATAAGACGATTTTGTGGACTTTTTGTATGTTTTCTTCAGTAACTGCCGAATTTGGGCGACCGGAACGTTCAGCATCATCGGTGTTCGTACGACCACGTTTAAAGTCACCAAACCACTTCTCAACCATTTGCCTCGATGGAGCAGAGTCCGAATAACATTTGTCAAGCCACTGTTTAGTTTGCACGGTATTTTTTCCCATCACAAAGCAATGCTTAATGAGCACACGAAATTCTGATTTTTCCATTTTTTTCAATTTACAAAAGTTGATTGAATTGTTCACACTGTAACTTGGTAAATAATAGTCCGAATGTCATGAAACTTTGACAGATATCGTTTGAAGGTTGGTACTGTCTAAAAATCATAAGGATTCTGTATTTGTTTCGCCATCTATATGTCATCCTGCGAACTTATTGAGCGATGTGTTACGATACCACCATTGATCGATGGCCAACCCACACACCCAAGCAAACCGAGCGCGCCTTCAAGCATAAATAAATAATCTCTCGAAGGTGGCAGCGCCCGAAGGGCACCCATTTGAATTTTCATTCCCAGCACGCGGCGCGCAGTTCGGAAGCCGATGCGAAATTAGTTGCAGCAAAAAAAAAACGGTCACAAAGCCACGGTTCACGGACGTACGCACTGCCGTGTCCGCCGAACGGTGTCACTCTTCGATTAGGTTGATCGACGAGAATAGCTAATAGCAATCCACGCGCCGATCTAAGATTACCTCTGTAGAGAGGGTGTAGAGAGGGTAGTGGTACTTACATATCAGTCGTTTGTAGCTCGAACTGTCCGTCGTTTCCACCGTGGCGACGTCCGCGATCTGCAACGAGACAACGATACCGTACTACTGAGAATCGGTGTGCGCGAATGGGGTGCATTTGACACTTGGCTCGCTAACGCTCGCTCGCCGCTGCAAACTGCACTTGCACCGGACTGCACATTGCGCCAGCAGCAGCAGCAGAGAGAGAGAGAGAGAGAGGCAGACAGAGAGAACGTCGCAATGGGCCATAAGGTATGGATGAGTGAGGCAAAGCGAATGGGAATGGGGGGGCGACAACAATGGCAGGCGGAAGAAAATTACACGTAGGCGCGATAGACGAGGGCGCATTATGTGACCGTCAGCGGAAGTTTGTGTTACTCATCCGCCTGGCTATCCGCGGTGTGACTTCACGGGAAAATGAATATGCTCTGCTTGTTTTCGCGGATCGGTCAAACACGGGCTCATTATTCAATTTACAGCGATCATTACAGGCTGCGTAATCATGATGAGAGATATTGTCGGTCGATTTTGACAAATCTGTCAGATCAAGTCAAATCGGCTGTTTGAAGAGTAAGGAGTATGCCAGGCAACCGAAGACCATTGAAGAACTGAAAGCTTCTATAATGAAAAATGCCCAAAAAAGGGTCGTTTTTTGTGTGTCCAATGGAGGCGGTCATTTGATCGATATTGTATTCTGAGTGAATTATCAATAAACGGCATTCTATACACCAAATAAATCTTATTCATTTGTCAAAATCGATTGAAAAATGGCGGAGTTATTTAACATTTAAATAGGTCCTGTCGTGATTACGCACCCTGTATAGTTCTGCATTTTGTCACTACACACTCGATGATGTTTGTAATCTATACTAGGTCGATGCGTCGAGATTCGGAATTTTAAAAAGATGGCTGTATCTGCCGATTGGGACTTCCCAGTTTTGTTGTTCATTCATCATTACCTTGTGTTGATATCCGGTAAATGATTTCAGGTCGAAGAAAAAAATGTTTCGGTTTGCAACCCATCTTTGAAAGGGTTAGACCATGCCAACATTTGTGCCTGAAAATGACGTTTTGCGGGGATTATTATTTTTCTGCCCCTGTTGAAGAAAACTGCTTCGGAATCGCACCAAATGCTTGTCGGGACTTGTGTTTGGAAGATCACAGTGCTTTAAGTGGTTTAAAACATTTCAAAATGGCGATTTTAACTTAAAAAAAAAGCCTTGAAGGACTCCAAAAAACGAACTTTCTGGTGGGACAGAAAGTTGTGGTGTTTCACAAGCTCCTAAAATCTGATGCAAACGTTAATTCCGATCGCTACTGATAACAAATGTCCTATTTGAACCATGCATTGATCGAAAAATGACCAAAATGCAATTCTAGGGGGTTTCGATGGGGGCGCCTGGTGGCCCGTGGAATCAAGCACTAGGCGCCCAAAAAAACAAAACTGTTTCAGGATACTATCAAATCACTTGGATGAAAGCTGCTATCCCTCCCCGCGTTATTCGCCAGACTTGGTTCTTTCCGAATACCATTCATTTTCCTCGATGGGACACGTATTGGCTGAGCAGCTCTTCGTTTTCTACGAGGAAATCGAAATGGGAAGACTAATTAGTTTACTTAAAAAGTCGAAGAATTCTTTCCTCTGGGAATCCATGATTTAGCAGAGAGATAAGAGAAATGTATAGCTAGCAATGGCACATACTTTGAACAATGTAGAAAATCGCATTCAAATTTTATAAACATTTTTGTGTGTCAAACAAATTCCGAATCTCGACGCATCGACCTAGTATATATAAAAATCAAGTTGTGTCTGTATGTCTCAAGTGAACTCCGAAACTACTGGACCGATTGACTCGAAATTTGGTATAAAGGGGTTTTAGGGGCCGGGGAGTGTCGTTATCATGGTTAGAAACCCCTCACCCCCCTCTTTCTTTGCCCTCCCATACAACTAACTGTTAAAAACATCAATTACTCCACAAGTTATGAATCGAATTTCATCAAAACTTGCACAATAGTTGTTGGTCACCTGAGAAATCATGTGACAAAATTTGGTCCTTGCAGGACAAGGGGAAGGGGGGGTCCCCATACAACCCCAATCCTTAAAATACGTCCTAGGGCAATATGGGTATCGTTTCTTAGGTTTTGATGGTCTCTAAATCGATTGGTTTCACTTAAAAGCTTTTTCCTTCCTTCTTCCACCTATCACCACCCCTCATTCCATCCATCTTGAAGTAGTGTGATGTTGGGGGGAACTGCGTAGTTTGCGTTTAATTTTGAAAGAAGGTGAGAAAGAGAGAGAGCTACAGGGAGAGAGAGAGAGAGAGAGAGAGAGAGAGAGAGGGAGAAAGAGAGAGTGAGAGAGAGAGAGAGAGGTTGAAAGAGAGAGTGGAACAGAGAGAGAGAGAGAGAGAGAGAGAGGGAGAAAGAGAGAGTGAGAGAGAGAGAGGGAGAGGGAAAGGGAGAGAGAGAGAGAGAGAGAGAGTGCGAGAGAGGGATAGAGGGAGACAGATGGAGAGAGTAACAGAGATAGAGAGAAAGAGCGAGAAAGAGAGAGAGAGAGAGAGATTTCAATTAGGATCATATAGTAGAAAAAGTACATTTCACACCTCCCGGGAGAGGGGCTCCCATGCAAACGTAACATAAAATTCAGCATAATTCGGGTTGTTTTCGAACAAATCGAACCAAATTCTGCAGGTAGAAGTTTTTGGGAAGGGGAAATGTTCCGGTGAATATTTGAAACCCACTTTCCAAATGGTGGCTCCCATACAAAGTTTATGTAAATTTCAGCAAAATTCGAAAAGTGTTCAAACAATTAAGTCAAATTTAGGTGGTGCGAGTTTTGCCATGTATCCAACGGGAAGCGGGAAGGAAAGCTAATCGGATACATCACCGGGAAACCCTTCCATTTGGAAGAGAGTAACGGGAGACGGAAAGGGAAACTGAATATATACGTGACCGGGAAGTCTGATCGTCTGAAAAGTAGAAGTAACGGGAAATGCAAAGGGAAGCTGATCGGATACGTCACCAGGAAGTCCTTTGAAACGTCGGATAATCGAGAAATGAGGATGAAATGAGGCGTAGCAACGCGCGCCGGGATCAGCTAGTATTTAAAATATTATACCCAAAAGGCGCAAATACATTCAGCTAACTTATCTATTGGAAGGAAACGTATCTGAACGTATCTTCAAACTTTGAAGCCGATTTATGACCTGGCCTTTTTCCCGACACCGAACACAGTGGCCTCCATCCGGCAATCGGTGAAATAATTTCCGTCAGCGATTAGCTTGGGGCCGACCTTTAACGACCACCACCAACGTGTTGGCAGAATTAAAACCGCCATCGATGCCATCCATCGTCGAACGACAAGACACCGGAGCAGGACCGGGGGCCCACCGTAAAGGAAAAAGATGAGCCCCCGATAATCGGAAGCCGGTAATCGACTTGAGATGGTATGCTCCCGATGCTATCGGCTCCGGTTGGGTAATCCAATCATCCCGTTCCGATCCCGACCGGTGACAAACAGCTGGATCGAAGGATTAGCTGTTAGACGGCTGGAAAGCTCTTGTGCGCTCGAGGCTCATTAGGTGTAAATTTATGTCACGTTTTTGTACGATTTTGTGGCCTTTTTTTTCAAATAAAATCAGGATGGTGATGTAATGGGCATTATCGGAGGTGTTCACGGGTGGGCATAAATCAAAGTTTGACATCGAAGCTTATTTCTGTGGATGCAACCTGAATCAGGTTGTGGGGGGCGAAAGGCAATAAATAACAACGCCAGACCAACCGTGTTCGCCATTGTCTTTCGAAAGTGCACCGGCGTTTTGCGTGGTATCTCTGGAAACGCAAAATGTACATCAAATGCATTCGAAAGTTGGTCCTCCGACAGCGAAGCCCATCAATCAACAGGTGCGAAACAATAGGTTTCTAGACACACACACACACGCGGCACATTGCTATCCATCCTGCCCATTTCGGTGTGGCCCACAGCACCATAGACCATACGTTTCGTTAGAACATTCATTACAACCGGCAACCGGCACCAGTAGCAACCCATTATTTCGGGCGACCACGGCACCCAACGGGAGCCATTTTCCGGTCCACCATCCCTCCCTCCCGGGGGAAGGGCTTATCGCTATTGACGGTGTGGCGCGAATTTTATGACCACCAACCATGCAACCAAATCTCTCCCCGGGGGGGTCGGAGGTCGACAGCCATCCATGTACCATCCGCGGTGCTACACAAAATCATAAACACACCTCCCGAGGATCCCCCCCCCCCGCCCCGGGGGGCCGAATCGGGGCCGGGTCCGGTCAGCTCGATGAACGATGGATGCACTTCGGGGGTGCAGTTTTTCATCGAAAAACCATCATCATGTGGGGCGGCAAAAAAAGACCGATGCAGCAGACAAGTGACCGGCGGAATTGTGCAGCAAAAACGTGGGTAACTTTTCATGTCCACACGGCCGCGTTCTATGATGGAGCCGAACACCGGACAGTGTTTGAAGTTGTGATGAATTTTTGCACCGATGATGGTGCACTGCACAAAAAAAAAACTGCGTAATTCGCGATCGGCCAAAGATAAAATGCAGAGTGCACTCGTTTGCATTCGTAGTGCATTTGCATATCAATGAGTTCTGTCGCTTAAACTATTATTTTTGCTGTTCGCTCCAGTTCCCGGCCTCCCTGGGACAAGCAAAATTTGCATGAATTATGAATGGCTGAACGAGTTTGGACGCCGGCGAAAAAAAAACGCCGAACGAGACGAGAATTAAAGTGATTAATCACAAATTTAAGGACACAATTTTGGACCCCGAGACGAAAGCGGCATCCCGCGGCACCAGGCCGATCGACGGGAGAATGAAACAAAGCAGCACTTTAAATAAAGCCAGTGGCAAAACTCGCGAAGAAGTGCAACTTGCAAGCCGCCCAAATTTGAGACACATTTCGCCAGAAGTACCAAACACTTGAACTCGCTCTCTCCCGCTCTCTCTATCGCTCGCTCTCACTCCCGGTCCCTCTTCTAGAGCACCGTGAACCGAATGAAGCCGAACATGCCAGAGCCACAGATTGTCAAACGGTCTCAATGGTTGGCTCTTGACTTTCTAATGTACTCTCAAGAACCCATCCATCAATCAGCCACCGTCTCCCGAGAGTTGGCCTCGGTCCATCATCGTACCGTCGCTCCGTGCCGGTGCTGGGTGCCGTCCCCGTCGATGACGCTACCGAGGCGTAATCCCGCGCAGTAACAATTTCCACGCCGTTCCGACCACAGGGCGTGCAGGTCCAAGTCAATGATTGATTAAATTATCATAAATTCTGGTATCTATCTCGGGCCGACAGCCGACCATTTTTCACACTCCGGTCGGCCAGGTGCCGGTCGGTCGGCTGGACGACGGGATTTCCCTGCCCAATCACCACCACCAGCAACATGATGGAAAAACTCCGAGAGTGGTGGCCGATCGGTTTGTTGATTTTGCTGTTTTTACAGCACGACCCCAACCAGGCGTCTCCATTAAAGAACCATCGAGGCATCGGGACAGAAAAAAAGCTGACGCCAGCGGACATCGTTTTCCGGTCACGGGGAACGTAATCTCGTTATGTGAACTTTGCTTCGCACTCGCTCTGGCCGGTGATTTGAATATTAACTGGCTTCCAGGAAGGGCTCCGCTCCGGCCAAACCGGAGCCCTTTGCCCGGGTGCGATGACTCCGGGCACCGATTTTATCAGGCTTTTCCAAGAACCATTACTACTCAGCTCGCCGGTATGCACCGGCCGGGGGTTGCACTCTCCGATGCAATGCGATTCCTTCATTCTTTCGTTCCAATCAGCGTAGCGAAGTGCTGAAATCGCAGTGTCTTGGTGACAGCAAATCAGGCATTCTGGCCATACTTTTGCTTCCTTTGTGGCTGTCCACGAATCGGTGTGTGCTTCCGGCGAAGGCCCGAAGGAAGGCACTGGTGTTTAATTAATAAGTTTGAAAAGGTCACATTCGAACCGTAAATAGTTCGGTGCACCGAGTGCCTAATGCGACAAAATTGCAGTGGGAAAAATTAGTCTTATAAACCAAAAGGAGCAGAAGGCAAAAACCGGAGCGGGAAGATTCACTCAACGCCGGTGCAACCATTTTCATTCAACCTAATTAAAATCGCAAACGAGACCCTCTTGCAGGAGAGCTGGATGCGCCGGCAGATGCCGGGAGATGCCCTTCTCGGCTAACGATCTCGAGCAGCGCTCAAGTAGCAGCCGCAGCAGAATGGTGCTTAAGCAAAAAATAACCGACGACAACGAGCACCATCCACCAGCCGAGGTCCAGGAGGAGCACCGGGACTTTTGGTGACGGAAGTTTCTTTGCGGACCGACCGAAACCGAAAGCAAATTTCGAAAGCTCATTACATCCCGCAAACCGTAACGGCGTTGTCATCGTCATCGTGCTAACCGCGACCTGAGCGGGTGGACGAACCCAAGGCCAAACGGAAATGCACCGCTGCAAGAGAGATGCACCGCTGTTGCCGAGTGCCGAGAGTGAGTTGCAGCAAAAATTGTAATTACGAAAAAGGAGAGCCGGCCGCTCGGTGGCCGCCCAAAAGACGGTAACTGTAGACGGAACACTCAACCGGAAACTGGAGTTTTCTGGAGTGCACATAATCTGAGAGAGAGGTCACCACAGCCACAGTTTACGTTTGATCGTCGTCCACCACCGGTTACGGTCCATAATTAACTTTGGGGCCGGGCGGTGCTTTGAGCGCCCTTTTGAAACTCGTACCTGCGAACTTGGGAAATTCCAATCCAGGGGAAATTCTTCGACTTTCATTTCGCATTTCTTGGCCCCAACAAAGAATGTTTGCGTGTGCTGCTGCTACTGCTGACCATTGTGCCATCGAAAGCCACTAATGGCCTCTTTCGGATCCTGCTGCACACGGTGGACGAATTCGTCAATCGGATCGGCAGATCGGGCATCGTTAGGACACATCGATAGCGTCCACACATAACTCCATCCCCCAATCGATCGATAATCATAATCGTCTAGCCCCATCCGCCCCAGCAAACAACATCTTCGCACAGTCCGCAGAGTTCCTAACGAGCCCGGAGCCGGCCCGGAGGACTTTCTTCGTGCGAGTTTACAACGGGGCCATTGTGTGCATCCGGTTCCGGAGTCGAGCACGCTCTGCAAGTCACCGCCACCGCCCATTGTAATGGGTGGCCCCATTTCTGATCCGAAGGTGCTCGCCGCCGCCGCCACCACGGAGCATCCATCTTGGAGCAGTTTGTCATCTCCAACTATCATCGCACATGACAGATTGGAACGAGCCGGCATCTTACATTCTGTCGCCCGGAATCGTTTGCCACACACACACGGAGACACACAAAGTAATTGATATTTCAGTGTCTAGTTCCTCATATCACCCGACACAGCTCCACCGGGCAGGAGCCAACCACTTTCTACGGAGCTTCGGGGCGAAGATGCCGGCGACATCCGCAATTCCCCGAAACGATATTAGACCTTCCGGGCGTCTTCTTTCCGCCGGCAGGAGGGAGCTTCACCTTTCCTATGCATAACATTATTCATCGGCTTTTCTTGCCGGCGCTGGGAAGCAATTTCCAGCACTCCACAAATCGGTACCACGGGAGTCTCGCTCGCCGGTGCTGGACCTGGAAAGGACAGTAAAACAAACCCGGTCCCCGGCGCGGAAGATGATCGGCCCCGGGCCCCCGGATGGTCATGTGTGTGTCATCCTACACCCTGTCACCTGCAAGCGGGCCTCGTTGATCCCCGGCTCTCCGGTTTAGCTGACGGGTGAAGGTGTCATGGCGCACCAAGGTGTTGACGCTTTAAAATTCATGGCTACGAGTAGGAGGGCTGGGCCACCTTGGGCTGCATCCTTGGAACCTGTAGCTTGTAGCCATCGTACGGGTTTTCACGACATCTGCAGTCGTGGAGGTGGTGTACCAGCGAAAGGGCACCGCAATCATCGTTTGTGTGACGCCGGAACGTAGAACCTTTTTTTCGCCAGAACCGGGACCGGGACCACCGATGGTTTCTCCCGTGTGTGCGTGTGTATGGCAGTCTAATGGAAAATTGTACATTTTCCACTTGAAGTGCGCCGCCGACACCGCCACGGTTCAAACGGTTCCTAAACGCTATCGATCAAGAGTCAAGGTGTGTCAATCATTGGCAGCGCCAGCCAGCCAGCCAGCCAGCCAGCGAGTCGATTGCTTTTCGGGTTTATTAATGAATATTGTGTACACTTCTTCCGCCGCCGACTGTTCCGAAGCGGTTCCGGACCATTTTCTGATCGCTCAATTCGAGTCGCATTCGAACGTGTCAAAAATGATTGATCAAACATTCGTTATCGGAAGGCCTGACGGGCGGAAGGCAAACCCCGATCTCGATCGGTCTGAGAGTCGTATCGTCCCGATCCGTTCGGTCTGTCACTGTCAATCAATTGCCGGAACGTTTATGAAACAGCCAATGGAAGAAAAACTCAATCCGCGCCCGGCCGAAGCTAAGCCAGCCAGCAAGTGCGATAAGAACGAAATCGAAATTCGACGGATTAGCATTCGTCAAGAGGAGTCACATGCTGAGTCTGAGTCGGTTTCGCGATTCAATATTGCTCTTGACAGCATTTCTTTTAATAGGAAGTCACGGTTTACTGGAAAAAGTAACAAACTAATATAGAAAAATGATAAAAATGTAAAGTAAATGTGGCGCGCGATTCAGTCCAATCCCATCCGCTACGGTATTCCCCGGGGGTGCCAGCTCATCGCCTACGAGAAAGACCACCCCAAGGGGACTGTTTTCATGTCCCCTTGTTCGTGACTCAATCGCGACTCGAGTTTGTGCAAAATTTTCACACCAAGCGAACGAACTCATTCGCGAGCCGAGTGCAGTTAAATAAAAAATTAGCGATGAAAGCGTAATGCGTGGCAATATTGTGTGTTATTGTTTTCGTAACCGGTTAAGGTCAACAACGAGAGAGAGAGCGAGGTTGAAAGGGTCAAGATCAGCGTCGTGAACGGAAGGTTCGTAAAAGATTCAGTTTCGCTCAGGTTTCAACGTCGGTGGTCTTCGACCATCCACCCCCAGGGGGTCATTAGCTGCCCTTGTGCGTTCGAATGCATGGCTGTGGCCACTTGAATGATGATCGGCTAACAAGTGTGCTT
The DNA here is from genome assembly GCF_943734635.1 of Anopheles cruzii. Lineage (NCBI taxonomy): Eukaryota > Metazoa > Arthropoda > Insecta > Diptera > Culicidae > Anopheles > Anopheles cruzii. The sequence continues at coordinate 57,800,687 of NC_069144.1, read as the reverse complement.
TGCGATCCGATCGAGTGGCAGTGGCTGTTGGAAAGAATCGCGATCTTTTCGATTCACTTCCCGGTGCGGCCTTTCAATTGTTTCTCAACAGACTCACATTGTTTCAGAGTTCACAAATCCAACACAAATCCGCGACCCCGCACAAGAAGTCCAATGTCAGGGTGAAATCGATCGTTGAACCGTACTGGTCGTTAACTGGCAATTGGTTGTTAAATAATACCGAATGGAAGTGGGCAAAGGAGAGCGAAAACCACACGCACACTGCGCGTAACAATGGCTAGAAGACGCGCGCCATGATTGCCCGCCGGGTGCCGCACCGGGACACGTCTATCAGCCCCATTGACGTCATTGGTATGAGCGTAGGACACCGCCGGGGGTCGAGGGAGGCGACACCGAAGACGTCGATGTCGGTCGGCCAAGCGCGCTGAAGGTCGTGCGCTCCTCAATCTCGTCTGCGAGCTGCGAACGTGATTTCCGTACGTAAACAGTTTGCAAACACGTCCACGCCACACGCAACACCGTGGCCAGCGTGGTTTCATATCTCCGACCCACTCCGACTTCGGTGCCATTCGGTCATCGTAGCGAGCGCGCGCGCTCGAGGGAATACCGATCCTCAGGGAGAGGAGGAAACGGCAAAGAAGGTACATGTGTCACTGACCATCGCCACTTTTATGCTGAGGCCTCTTCGCTCCGGCGGTGCGAGTCAGCTGCCGTCAGTAATGCCGTAATACTTGTGGGGCGGACCGGTGGCGGACCACATGTCAACCGTTGTGCGGTTGTGTGAGATTGCATTTTGGCTATTTGCGTTTCCAGTTACGCGCCAGACGCCGGCCAAACACCTATCGACCTGACGAGTGACGATTGGTTGGAGGATTTGCCGTGCTGGCCGGGGTTTTGTTTGCGCTCGCTTTGCGCGGACGCTTTTGGCGAATGAAAGTAAACATTAGTGGAGCCCAGCATTCGGTGAGTTTCGAGCACATTTTATTTTCCTCCACACGGTGGTGATGTCAGCCAAAAGTGCAGTCGCATCGGAAGGCGAACCAGCAAAGTTCGTTCACCACATTTTTTGTCCGTTTTCGACACCAAAAAGGGGACACAGTCACGCACGCCCGTAATACATTCCATCACCGCTAAACCCGCGTAACGGATGGGACTGTCGCCGCGCGTTCGGGATCGTCGTGAGGCGGGATTTAATTTGAAAATATGGGAACTTTCGCACGTGGCCGCGCGTGAAAGGCACGACGGCCACTAACACGCTTAGCGTGAACCCGGTCGGTCGCGTCGGTCCGGCGGTTATCATCGAAGTAACGAATGGCGCAAGCATCTCCATGGAGACGCCCGGTCGCTCACGCTCGCCGCGATGGAGGCGCCTGGTCCCGCACGAAGAGGGATTACTTTCTCCGGGCTTCCGCAAGGGGAAAAGTTTAAGAATGGGTTAGTTTTCTCGGTAGCAAAATAAAGGAAAACCCGGCACAAGCTTGGCTCTAATCCTTCAGACCACCGCGTTCCGCGGGCACGCTACGCTCCCGTGATCGATGAATCGAGCGCCGAGCACGTGTGCGACGGAATACCGAGCACCGAAAGGAAGTGTAACCCCCCGTGCATGCTATGCAACGCCGGAAGCGCGATGGTGTTTAACGGCGGGGGGTTATAAACCCCCCACGATCGTGCCGCATTTCTTCGGCTATTCGGATGGACAAAGTTGCGATACACCGTGGACACGCGAAGGCGGGGCGGGACTTTATAGTCAAAGTTTCGCATCCGCTTTATTCCGTGCCGGGTAGAATCGGGCCGTTCGATACAGGGACCGCAGGGTTGGCAATCTGCCAACCGGACCCCGTTGGCGGCTGTGTGTGTTGCGATTGTGATCGAGTAAGCTCGTCTAATAACATCCAATTTGACCCGAAACGCTTCCCGAAACCCCGGTCTTTGTACTTTTTTTGGGGCTTCAGTAACTTTCGCCAAGAGGTACACATTTTGAACGGGGCGAGACCCTTTAAATGGGCGTAAAAATCTTTTTACGAAAATTAGAGCACCAGCCACCGGAGCAAGGAAAAGAGAACAAAACTCGAACAAAAAAAAACCGTTCTCATCATGACTAATGAAGCAGTTGCTTCTTCCAGAGCGCGCGCCGTGACCCGTGGGAAAGAATAATAAATCCTTCTCGCCCGGGCCGCGCACAAGAAACACGATAAACCGGAACCGGATGTGTACCTTCCGCCCGGCGTACGTACACGGCGAGCTACGTGAGTTTAGAGAGTAGCTCGTGATAGTTTTTACGAGTGTTCAACGTGTTTTTCTTTTGTTGTTCGTGGGTTGTGGGCCCTGCTGTGTTAATGCAACATGCTGCGAACGAAATGCAGACCCCGGACCACGGGACCAGAGATCGCGTTGTTTGTTTTCTTCCGATTCCGAGTGCTTTTTGAAGTTGGCCGGAAGCAGTGGCCCAAAACGTGGCGGTGGTGGGCGCTCTTAATTTACTGCAACTACGCTAGGCGAACACTTTAACGTAATAAAGAGCACAAAGTGTGTGTGGTGAAGGTTATTGGTTTGTTGTTTGCATTGGCACACACACACACGGGCACAATCTCGGTCCACATTTATTGCACTGCAGCACCCGAACGACGACGACGACGCGGTGCAGTTTAGCGAGTTCTTTTCCCTGCACTTTATGACCACTCTCAGGTCAGGGGGGTTGTGCTGGGGCTCCATAAATCACGCAGGATTTAATTACTGTAGCGCACCGCGAAGGACCACGCACTGGCCGCGAGAGTTCGGCCGAGCGAAGGGGTGCACCGTTTAGGAGTGCTTTTTTAACGGGGCTCGTCTGATGTGTTGCGCCGTTGTTCTAAATTTACCGCGGCTCGGTGGTGGCGGTGTCGAGGGATCAGGTCGATTATTATTGTGTTCGAAACTAATTAAATCAGCGCCGCCGAGTCGGTGAACGATGTAAGCTGTACCAGTTCTGCCAGGGAGCCGCTCCGAAAGGTCGTAAAAAATCGAAAAGCGGTAACCGGCCAAGCGAAGTGTTAATCGTTGTCGGTCTGCAAGTGAAATTAATTCATTTTGTGTCGGGCCGTTTTTAGAACAAAACCGGATGCCGCGTTGTGTAGGTCAGTTCTGGAGTGGAGTGCAGAGTTTTATCCAACCAGACGTGATTTTGGCATTGGAAATGCAAACCCTAGCGATATGTTTTGTTGATGGCGCATGCTAATTCCGTTCACAAGCACTCGCTAGGCCAGAACCAGCGCAATCCGAATGATGCTTTCTCAAGCAGTGCAAAGGCCTGACATTTCTGATCAATATTGGCGACGGAGAGCATTCGTGTCGAATGCCGATGACGTGAAGGTTACGGCTCGCGACCTCATGACGTAATCGACAGCGTCGGGCCGGGCCCAAACTTCCGCCATCCGCCGACCGGAAACGAACGAACCCCGAAGGCACCGGGGGGCGCCGGAAAAAAAAATCTCCTCAACTTTATTTAACGTCTGTCGGTTGGAAAATTTCGTCCACCGTCTGGATGTCTGGTTGTCGTTTGGCTGATTCCATTTGACATCCCACGCCCACCCTAGAGGGAGAGAGAAGTGGTACCCATCAGGATGGGAAATCAAAGTGAATGGTTGGGAAATTCCCGCTTCCTGCTCCTACTGCCGGATGCTGGAATTTTGCGGCGGCACACAGCCGCAAGGACGACGATGAAGACGTATCGCTTCCGGAGATCGGGAGCGGAGCGGAAAAAGAATGATGTCCACCGGGCGCGACAAGGTGGACGCGCGGTGGCGAATGAAATGTTAAAAACCACCGGGTCATTTACGAAGCCTTCGGGGCTTTCGGTACAATCTCCGAGATCTGTCTCCGCGAGCGAAATGTTTTGTTTTGATTTATTTTATAGCTTTTGCATTAGTTTCACCCGAAGCACCCGGCCGGGTTTTATGAGTGGCCGAGCCGACAAATCGACATGTCTCGGAGCAAATCACTGGCTTATGCCGCCCATTACACAACGGAAATCAAAACATAAAAAAACGGTTCCAGTTATTGTGCGAATAAAGTGAAGCTTTGGGCCGGAATGTTTATTCATCAAGCACCTACAAGTGGTTCGCTTGACAAAAAAGAAACGCGCGCCACCACCATCCGCGGGATAACTCTCCGGCCGGCCGCCGTTTGATGCTGCCGCCGCCGCCGCCGCCGTTTGATGCTCTGCGTCCGTAGCCGCTGAAAGGTCAAATGCCGCTAATGCGATAGATGTGGTGCGACGGAGCATAAGCGGAAGCCGAGCCACCGAACGGCGAAAGTGTGAGGCTTCAGATGGACACAGCATAAGCCCGGACCAGGGACGTCTGCTGGCTGTTTTCATTCGATTACGGCGAGCTTTTATTTATAGATGAACTTTCCACCGGCCAAAGCATCGGCAATTCGGTGCCATAAATGAATATTGACATTTTCGCCCGTCCCGTCCCGAAGAGAGAACGCGTTCCGCGCTAGCGTTCGTGAATATTTTGGTGCATTCTTCGCACGCCGAGGACAGTTTGGGGTGCAAGTGAAGCGATTTCGAATGGGACAAACACACACACACTCAGCGCAAGGCTTTTAGGACAAATGAACGGCAGCTCTCAACAACACAATGGGCCACACAATGGGTGTCACAAGAAGCTGATTCGGGGATTGATTTGGGAGTGGCACACATCGAAACAGTCGCGAAAACGCGAAGAAGATCGGTACTCACGGTTGAAGATTCATTGTACTTTATGCATTGACGTACCTGCAAGCAAACAGAGGGGAGAAGAAAAGAACACTGTCATCAATAGAGTCAACAACGGTGAGAGCGTAAATTACTTTCAGCTGAGTGCACGCCACTCGAAAATGCTTCGTCGTAGATTGCCGATTGCTTCCCAAAAGGAGTCCCCGCGAAACACAACGAACCGTCGCGTGTTCCGATTTGAAAAAATGTTATTAAAAAACATTACTAAACATCACCTCCTAAGCCGGCACGCCAGTGAGGGGCGCACCGTGCGCGTGCGTGCCCGCGGGCATCGGAAGCCACAGAAGATTAGGGCACCGTGTGCCACCACGCAACACACCCGGTTCCCCGTCGCTCATCCGGGGGACCATCATATTTTTGGAATGAAATTTAAAGTAAACATGACAAATCGTATCCTTTTACGAACGGTAGATAGTAGCACCATCTTAGGCTGGAAGCAGCCGCGGTCATGTTTGTCGAGCGTCTCCGAGTGTGTGTTGGTTAGCATCTCCGGAACCCGAACTCGCTCCGCTGTCTTCCGGCGAATGAAAAATGTTTGGGGAAAATATGATATCTGGCACCATCCCCACTGAGGGGAGTACTGGCCTTCGCTGCCCCTTTTTCCCAGAACCTCCCGGAGTGTAGTGAGTTCCCAGGGTTATAATGACAATCTTCTGGTGCTTCTGGAACAATCGAACAAACAACGACACAAATGATGTTACTGCGAACGATAATTTGTTTGGCAAACTCCACCAAACGCCAGAGAGTGGTGACCTCAAGCAAGAGATGCCACAGATGGCAAAGTGAATTATTTGTTTCTGTTCGGAACTAACTTTCAATCAGTCAAATCCATCAAATGGCATCAAGAGTTGTGTCCTCGCTTAGAATACACCTTTTGTGGCAAAAATGAAACAATTTGATTCTCAGAGGCATTATTAACCTTCAAAGGGGCTCTTCCGTGGGAATTGGGGACGTGGACCGTGGCGTTTGATGGAAGGCCAATTAGTGTGCGGATTCCCTGATTAAACAGTTGTCAGTCTTTTAGGCAGTCCATTGCCCAAAGCATCGACCCCACAGGCTACACCAAGCGATCGTATTTGAAGCGTCAGTGGAGAAGTGGTCAGTTTGAAGTGGTGACAGCAGGTGGGATGCGCCACGGCCAATTCTTTCTATGCTACGCAATCGTCCGTTCGATATTTTCCGTTCCAATGTTTCGATATTTTTACCCGATCTTCAACGAATTTTCTTAGCCGCCCGAAGACCCTTACCAACACACACACTCACGCATTGCTGCCAAATGGGCAGCGGTCGCCGAGTGCCACTTCCGACTGCGTCCCCCCGAGAGCGCGGATTTGTCAGCACGTTTGTTCGCGTGACTGATGTGTTTCGCCTCGCGTCGGCTCCCGGAACGCCAGCTGTGGGCAGCTGTTCCCAGTTTGGCCGAAAATTGGACCATTTGTCAGCCACCCGGCCACTGTCACCGGGAGCGGGTGCACCGGATGCACTTTGGCCACGGGGCTGTGCACTTTGTGCCTCCCGCAACTGGTTGCCGTGGAACTGTGGCCAAAGGTGTATGTGTGTCTGTTTTTCTTTCCACCGGGTGATAAATTACTTTAAAAGTGCACCCTGTCACGAAAGAAAATGATTCATTGCTGGCTATTTTTCAACGCAAACCTTGCGACGAGACTCGGACGGGGCTGGATGGATGCTGGGCGGTGTTTTTATCCCACTTTGCTGCTTGCGTTTGCGTTGCGCAAAGTTGATTTAGCCAACCTGGCTGCTGGCGGCCATTACCGGGGAATGCATCGGCATTCCACAGTGCATCGACGATACAGTTTTGGGACACAATCTTACGAGCAGCGAGTTTGTGCACGAAAAGTGGCACCAATCCAGTGGCAATCTGCGTAAGCAAATCGGAATGACTCGGAGGCCAACTTTCGTCGCATTCCGGGAGCGATCCTTTGGCGTTACTTCGTTTGAAAATAGATTAAAAAAGGGTCACGTGATAAACGTGGTACGCAGTGCGCCTCGGCAAACAATGTGTGGCCTTTTCTCATTAAAATGTTTCCCTTGTTTGGCCCCGGAGCCCTCGCACGGGCGGTGCACATGCTCGATGCACATACGCCGCCCGCAACGAGCTGCATCATGACACGGCTAATCGATATTTCCAACAACGGAGTGATGGCCCGATGAGTGCTCGATGGCCTTCGGTGGCAGGTGTTTATTCGTGCCACTGGATACGGCAGCAACTATTCGTCAAACTTTGGCCCGGCGGCGGCTGCTACGAAGAAGGCAGAAGGCGCAAGGCTTCCGACACGGGAACAAAGTATCATTCCGCCGGGCAACATCGTCCCGCATGGCAAAAGTTGTTTCCCCCGTAATTCGGTGCGTTGTTTGATTTGCGTTTGGCCGTTAGCAGAGGCCGCAAAAGGCGCTCCGGGGGCCATGGCACCGCCTATTGATGAAGACATCAATTTTCTAGGCTGCAGAAGGCACATAAAGCAAACCCGGAGGCCCTCTTCAGTGGGCCGTTCAACATGCTGCCTTTTACGACAGGTAATGGGAACGCATAAACGCGGCCATATATTAAACTGTCAGACGTGGTACGGCTGGCCATTGCTACTGGGGTTCAGCAGAGCGTATCGTGCACCTTGGTGCATTTTAGTTGTTTACCCTAGAGTTTCGTAACAGAATCAAAGATTCGAGAATCAAATCCTCTTCGGAAAATCTCTTCACTTTGGGGCCGAAACTTGAAACAACAATCCACGCCTCCCTTCTTTTAGTTACAATACTCTTCTTTTCGTTGCTAGAATACTGCACGCCCACTGGCCGCGTGTGAGTGAAACCGACCGTGAATGGCTCGACGACTCGACGTCATCCGGATCGTCTCGGAAATCCCCGTCCGCGTGGCGTGCGAAACAAACGTCCGGCTGGCGAGCGGCTGCTGTCAATCACCCGATCGGCTGGTGGCCGAGGCATCGTAATGCGATGCTGCACTTGCACAATTAGCCGTGTCGTCCGTCGGGCGGTGCATCGACGGCACGGTACATTTACAACTGTGCAGCACACCATCCGCTGTCAATCGCCCCGTGGTCGAATCGTGACGAAAGTATAAATACTTTTACGTCCACACGCCCGGGCCGACGCCCGACGGTTGCGGACGGCACCATAGAAAACATGCGAGGAAGATAGTAACTCGCCCACTAAGCCTTGTAACCGCTGATGGCGCATATCGTTGGCCTTAAGGCACTCCCGAAAAGATGGTACGGAGCCAATGATGTCAGGAATGTCATAAACTTTGACCTTAACACCGGAACAGCCCGAAGGCCGCCGGGCGTAGGTTAGTGGGCAGATAGCTTTTCCGGGAAGGTTCCCGCGCCAAGACTCTTCCACTTCACCGAAGGATCAAACGGCTCCGGCCCGCGCCACAGCGATGCGATGCTTTGGAATGAATATTAATTGCTTTTCGGGGAAATTAGCGAAAGGACGACTTGTCGGCGGTGGCAAACATTACCACACTTAAAAGCCTGCCCACTTTTGAGCGGGGCGCGCGATGGCCGCCAATGTCAACATTTGGCCAGCCAGCCGGTGGTGGCCAAGTCTTGTTAACACACACACAGAACATTAACAGTGGCAGCGGTTTATTTCGTTATCCTAATTATCGACCACGGAGCACGTCTTTGGGATATCGGTGGGCCGACGGATTGCGTGTTCCGTGCGCGGTTATCACTTTCCGGTGCCTAACCCGCCCACTTATCCGTGTTCCGATACCACCGGCGGGGTGGCGTGATACGGCCAGACGGGGTGGCTGTCTTAGCCGTCCAGTGAATCTGCGCCAATTTGTGGGCGCTAAGCTTTTGATTGTGCTTCGAATTAAATGTGGGATTCCGGGTTATCATTAAATCGATTTCTTATCGATCGCCGAGCAAAGACGCACTGCTGGCCAGGAGATGCGCGCCGGGGATTAAAGGCTACGCCCCGAGGCGGGGGGGCGCCTTCGGTTGCCCCCCGAGGGCAGTGTAAGCGCCAGCAGTCTGCTACGTCCTACGTCAAACCATCACGAACCGGACCGCGCCTTGACGCCTTGAGTTTGATACGTAAAATGCCGATATCGGGTGGTCGGTTGGATCTGCTTTTTTTTTTGCTGCTTTCGTTTGTCTGTACGAACATGTTATCATCTGCGTACATCTTTTTCCAAGAAAACCCCCGTGTAAGTTTAGGTTTTGGACCTCAGAGCACCGAACAATCTATTTTTAACCATCCACCCCAGGTTGCATCAAATCAAGCGCTATCTGCCAAATCCGCTGATTCGCGATTCCGGACCGGAATCGTTTCTTAAACTTAAACCGAAAACAAAACCGGGCAAGATTAAGGATTATTTAACTGCACGCTTTGGGAACCTGTTTCAACCTGACAAACCTCACGTACGATTACGGCACCCCGGGGGGTTATGGTTGGGAAGAACCGACCACACAACCCGGTGCGGAGCACTTTAAAGCCCGGTGGGAGTGAAGGACACCCGGCCCCGCTGAAACCACGGAGAGGCTCACCACCACAACAAGCGCACGCACCGAGGCGTGTGTGTCTCGGTGTGGTGCTGAAAGTGCGGCCAGCCGTGAAAGTGTCAAACGAAAATGGATATTTTGCGGTTTGCAAACCACACGGCGGCAATCATCGATCGAGTCCCGACTGGTGTCCCAAGTTCCGAAGCTTACGTTCGCCAATGTTTCGAATTGAGGCCCATTTTCCATTAGGTAACGATACACGTTTTTATCTCTCCGGGCCGGGAAAACGTAGCATAAAGCGATGGAAAATTAAGTGATTTACATTGGGGCCCATACTCTAATTGCAGCTAGGTAACTGATTTAAGGACACTCGAACACGCCGCCCTAAGATTCACAAAGGGACAGAGAACTGGGTTTTACGCTTTTATGAAGACACTAAATCTTGATAACCGGAAGCGGCCAAATCTTACGGGGTGAAATTTATTAATAACCCTCCACTTGTACTTGCGACCGCATGTCGGAAAATGAAGGGCCTTCCATTTGATACTTCCTAATTACCCAGGACCCATCAACCGTCCCGGATCCGGACGGGAGTCAGCGATTCAGCGGCTGACCGAACACCCGAGGATCGCTGCTAGGACAACAGAGGAGAAGAAGCAATAAAGTATCCTCGTTTCAGGAGGCACTCCAGGAAGAGCAACTGCGACCCCAAATCCGGAGTCCGGAGTGGTCCGGAGACTTTACAACAACGTGGGTGCGTCGTGCGTCGCAATTGTGTGGACCGATTTAACGGCCTGCCGGCACAGCACAGTTGACGTAGGGCATGGCCGTGCCCAGTTGCCGCCCCGCCGGGGGCATGCGTGTGGTGGTGGTCGCCTATCTGCCGACCGCCCCGAAAAACCCCGTGGCACGCCACATGCTGTCAAAGTTTATGATGTGGCTAATGCCCTAATTATCCGAGGCAGCACCACTCAAACTTTATGATGGCGGAATGTTTTATGACCCCGCCGCCCCTGACACCCCGCAAGTCGGTCCGGGCTCGGGTCCGGGGTCGAACTAATTGGAAGTGATCTGCTAAAATATTGGCCACCGGGAGCGAACGCAACCCGAGACCCTCGCTCACACACACACACGCGCGCTGCCTCTCGGGCCACTTTGGGGCTGGATTTGAAGGATTTCCCGGCGGAGATCCGACGCCGGCGATGTAATACGATGCCCTGACGGAACGGTGTCGAGCTGGGCAGAGGGATCGGGGGGTCTGAGAATGAGCACCTTGAAGTGGTCCGTGAGTCCGCCGAGACATGAACCATTCGCCGCCCCCGGTGCTGTGTGTGCGCCACGCCACCGGAAGCCACCAGGGTGGATGGTGTGTTAGGGTTCATCTTTGATTTCATTCCCCTGGCCTGGCCACAGCACAGTTGACAAGCTTTGGGATTGGGTTATTTGCTTCATTTACCGGTGTGTCCGGTATCCGTTTGAATCGGGCGCATCCTGATTTGAGTGGGGTTGGCGCACTGGGACACTCTCTCACTCTGCAAGTTCTGGGGCTTTGCATTCCAATTTCTAGTACAATCTTAGTACAGTCATAGTTAGCATTCGAAATGAGAAGTTTACATCGTCGTGACATACACGCCAGATTCACACGTCAGGCCGCCGTGCCTTCCCAATATTTGTCCTCCCCGCGTACTCGGAACTCGGTGATGCAATTAAAAAGTAATATTTACAAACAGATCGAGCTATCGGATACGGGCGGCTACGTGTGTCGTCGACTACCGGGAATTGAAAGTCCCGCAGTCCCGGCCGCCCGGGGACCTCGAGGAGCCCTGGCCAATTTTCTCGCAACGCTCAATAAACGGCTGCTTCACACTTCTCGCTGCAGCAAGTTTGTTGCCGCCAAACTCACGCAGGTCGCAGAGGTAAGGTTGGGGTCCCCAGGTCCCCGAATGGTCCCCGCTGTGGACCCGCTCTGTCTGCGGCCAAAAAAAAATCCATATTTTATTAAACGATTCGAGCACCAGTCGAGCGCAACAGTTGAGTGGAAAGTAACTAATCCCAAGGGTCCTCTCTCGAGAGAAGCCAGAAGCAGCAGCGTCTTATGCGCAGGGCGGAATATTGTGGTAGTTATAGGTTTAATTTGCCCGTCAACCGAACTAAAAAAGTTCCAATTAAAAGGTAGACTCTTGGAAAAGCAACTTTAAGGTGTATAAAAGTCGAGGTCCATAGACATTAACTTTCAATTTCTCCAACCCAGCAGAGAGCCATCGAAGGAATTAAGTCTAATTGTCATCGTTTTCCAGCACCCCGCTAGGTGGCACCCCCCAAAAAAGCTACACCCCGGCCACGGCGGCAATCGGAATAGCCGGACGGACCGACATGGCCGGACGGGGCTGAGAAAATTATCGACTCATTTACGATTACGAGCGATGAATATTTCATCCCCACGTTCACCGGCCCCCTTCACCGGTTCCGGTTCCGTCGGAGGAAATCACGATCAAACGGGAAACGGAGCCGGAGGCCCAAAAGCGGAAGCAGCACAATAATAATAATGTCAACGCTCTCGCCTCTCTCACTCTTCTGCTCTGCCCGGCCCGGGTTTTTCCGGACAGGAAAGCACTCAAGAGACCCTTTCGCCGTCAAGAGAGCCGTGTTCTCAATGCGGGGCCACTAAGGCACCATTGGGCACTGTGAGCTTTATCTCCATTAATGGGCGCTGAAAGGTGGCCCGGTCCGGTCCGGGACTCTGGAGTGCGGTCCTCCGCACAGCAAACGTCGCCAGCGAGATTGATTCTGTCTTGATGCCACCATTCGTTATAAATAAAACCGTAGGACGAAAAGGATTGACGCAGAAGCAGCGACAATCGGTACTTGGCACGGTCATTAGAGGGGTTCGCGAGACCGGTCGTCCAGGCCGTTAATCCTTCATTGGAATCGTAGGGATAATGTTCCCTGCTGCTGGTGGGACACACTTTAAATAAACTAACGAAGGCCATCGGTCCAACCGAGGGATCGAACGATGGGAACTACCGTTCACGTTAAGCCACAGTTTATCACACTGTGTCACAGACTCTACCGAATAGAGCGGAGCGGACTACGCGAGAACCACAAGAGCCTTAGTCACTGCTCCCGATGTGAGTGGTGCACTTCTGTTTTATTGTCAATCAGAGAAAATGACCACTTTCAAAACAATAGTTACGGTCCAGCGTTGCTCCCAGGTAAACCCAAGTCCTTTCCCAAGAAACAGAGAGAGGCGGAAAAGAGGATGTAAATGGTTTTCCATTAAGCTCCCGGGCTGAAGGAACAGATGAGCGACCAGAACGACAGAGGGTGGTCGCCCATTCCGGAGCGGCCATTAAAATCTCGGTCTCGACAGTCTGACAAGACGACAGTCTGCCGGAGACTCGGAGAGTCGTGGTAGTTTTCATCGGTTTTCCCAGCGCCCAGCGTTCCGTCGTGTGCAATTGCTCGCGAAACAGCGGCTCGTTGGGCGCACTCCGGCGTCCGGGGGGGTTGCAAATTTAGCAAAAGTAATTAAGCCGTTTCTAGGATCTTCATTAGCGTGTTTTAAATGTTGATTCGATTGATAACAAGTACACGCCGCTCGTTACGCTCGGGAGCAAGGAATTGCGAAGAATTAGCGCCATTAACAGGATTAGTGCAGTGCAGTATCGATCAATTGAGCGCTTCCTGGGATACTTGGGATCCGGGGATTTGTTTTTCAAGATGGAGCTATTTGCAGCCGAAGCTTGGGCACTTGAAGCTTGGCCGCTACGATTGATGGGGCCCCCTAAACATCGGCCGACAACATTGTTGAGCATAATTTGCAGCCAACTTTGTAGAGATCCCCATTGCGGTGCGAGCTTCCCATTTCCCACCGGTCGGTGGCAAACTTTTTACTACCCGCGCTTGTAGGTAATGGCCGTGACGTGACGTTTTCGGTGGAGCGGCGATACGCCGTTGACCGAAAACGTTGTTGCTGCGCTGCGTCGTAAAGTGTTTGAAATATTGCTAGTGGCTGTGTTTGTTTTTTTATGGCTTTCCCGCGGCTATCGCGGATCACTTCCGACCGTGGGACGGTTTGTTGCAATTTGTAACAACCGCGCTCGGGCGACCCCCCCCGGAAACGGTGGTCAGGGCACAGAACCCGGGCTGGTGTCGGGTGTAACGGATGAATGATTTACTGGCCCCGCATCGGAACGGCCACAGCATCGATCATCGGGCCCGGGGTCACACCAGCGAGGCGCCGTTTAAAAGGAGCCATTGGCGCGCGCCCACTAACGACCCCGCATTTCGTCACGCGTGGTCCCCCAAGGGGAGCGTAATTTGCTGACAAATGACCGGTCGACCGGCGGGCCGGGTGAAGACATTCACTCGAGAGGACACTTCATTGTGTTACTAGCATTGGACACCATTAAAACGTCTCGTCTTGAGTTGAGAGGGCAGTGAAATCTCGAAAACTAATTTAACTACCGACAAATATTCATAATTCAGCAACGCCCCGTAATAGGATAATCTTTGCCGGTCCGTTTTCGTGATGGGCATCCAGGGATGCGTGTTTGACCTTTCGGTCGTGTGGCCCCCGGCGGTGTATCCTCTTTAAATCGTCCTCACAGGAACTGGGGACTGCAGGCGCAGGCGGTGGCGCAGGGAATCTGTTTCCCCTCGAGTGAGTTGTCCGTCCCGTCCCGTCCGGTCCGAGCTCCGAAATAATCACTAATGAGCTGTGTTGCCAAGGGTGCTAAGCCTGTTCGTGTCAGCTCCCACTGCACTGGCTCGACCGCAATCGGACGTGGCATCCCAGGGATGGCGATGGCGAACCGGTGCCGTTCACACGTCTCTGCTCGAGACATCTGTCACGCACGCAGGTAGTAGCCGGGGAAAAAAAAGGCCGACAGCCCTCGACTCGACAGCGATAAGCGATGCTTTCCGTTGCTTGCGAGGGCTCTGGCATCAGAGGGTTTTCTTTCTCAATCACCCAACACCCAATGATGGGCCTCGGGATGGGTGGAAAGCCTAGCAAAGCTGAGGGCCGCGATTGTCACTTCAATGCACTAACACCTTGGGCAAGTTTTGACAGCTTTCTGGCAGTGGCGCACTGAACCGCAGGAATCGGGAGCCGCCACCAAGCCTGAACCATCATCCTGGCTGGTATGCCCTGCCTACGGTTTCGTTAATTAAATTGTAGCCTTAAACCTGTCCCTAACCTTGTTTGAAAGGCGATTGAACTGACGCATGTGCTGTACGCCGAAAATTCAGTCACATCAAATTATGAAACGTTGGCAAACACTTCACAAGCTTGTGGGATGTGATAAAAAAGGCGCCCGGCCACACACACAGCAAACCCGCAAATGGACGTTTTGTGTGGCAAAATGGTTGTCGGTATGTTTTTTTTTTTTTTTAAATTTACATAAAGTTCAAACTGGCGAAGGGGCGCCCCAGTTTTTACGGACCATGGGAAATTCAAATGAACCTCGCGGACATAAATGGTTTTTTTGGAAGAATTAATGGACCTTTTTTAACTTTTTTGTGTTTGTTTTGCATGTGTTTTGCGTAAAGATACACAAAGATAGACAGTTTCAAATAGTTTTTGGTATTTTTGCTCCAGAAGTTATGCAATCTGCATGACACGTGCACCGGTAACAACCAAAATTATGACTTTTTAATGAATTATGAATTTTAATTGCAAATCCTCGAACTTTCAAGTCGAACTGTGACCGCCTTTTCCCGATAGTGCACCAAGCCCCGCGGCGTGTCATAGCTTTTTAGTACACCCGGCGGAAATCGGGAGCCCCCGTGTGTAAAGGTGTGGCCCCGCGCACTTACGCGAAGTGTTGCGCGTTGCGGTGCGCAAGCGTTGTCAAAACTGTTGATGATGGGCCGTCCGAGATATTACCTCACCAAGGGCACGGTATGGTCCCCTGCTGGACTGATAAGCAAATCGATCGGTCCGTCGCGATATGCAGATTGGATGGATGAGTCACTCACCGGTCCTTGTGGAGCATGAGCCGACCGCGCTAGCGCTAGGAAAATTAGGGTATGTCCATGTACAATTGTAGAAAATTCGCCAAAAAAAATCCTTATCTTACCCGGCTCAAACGTTCTCGTTTCCGGATCACCCCGCGCCGTGCCCGAGTCCCGTTACCGATCGGTGACGAGCAAACGCGGATTCCCCACGCATCGGCAAGTATGTCATCACAGCAATTTATGATCCGCCGGCCGCCCCAGACGGGTACGCGATTGGTAATCGATTCGGGCACGACTGCGTGACACACTTCCACCACCGGAACATTCACCATCGGGCCCCCCCACCCCCCAACGGGAAAGCACATCATAAATCGAACACGTTGCGCGACCGACCGCCGACCGGAACACACACTCTGCGTCACGCAGGAAGACGGTGGTGGCGGCGGCGGCGGCGGCGACGGTCGCGTCTGCCGTCGCCGTCTGCGGTGAAATTTATGAATCAACCCTGTGATGGGCTTCGCGGTGCCCGGTCTCTCTCTGGACCTCCAGACGGCACACCTCCGTCGTAAAATCGGCCGCCTAACATTCCGGCTTGCCTGCCAGACACTGCCCGTAATACCCGGGGTCCCGAATCGAACTAGAAAAGAACAGCTTGAAGCATGACAAAGATGGAGTTGCCGGGTCTTTGTTTTGCGCGCGCCCCCCCCTTTTGGCCCCGTTGTCATCGCCACCCAAAATCCGACACCATTTATCATGCTAGTCACGATATTGCGATGATAGTCTTCTTTCTCGCTCATCCTGCCGCCGGGCGCAAGAGAGCGCGCGCGCGCGCGTGCTTCGCGTTGTGTCGCGCCCGCGTGTCGGACGTGATAAAATTATATTTTTAGAAAGTTCAATCATCTTCACTATCGCTAACACTTGCTGGGCAGTTGCTCGGTATAGCTCGCACCGGTGCGTTCCGACGCGTTCGCCCCCCGCGGACAGGGCGCGACCCGATATCACTATCCGCCAACCAGTCGCCCGCCCGCCCAGGCGATAATGCATCCTCGCCCGCCCGGTCGCTAGCCGATGTAATCTAATTTATTGACTGCCCTGCGTGAGCCTCGCGTCCGATAAAAGCGCAAGAATGGCGCGAAATCGTCGTCTGAATGAAACCCAAGTTCTGAGATCACGGTTTGCTCGAATAGCAATCGAGTTTGATCAGTGACCCCGAGGTGTTAAACTCTCGTTAGGCACTCGGTTATGTCACACCAGGTAACCACAAAGAAGGGCGCGAAGATTACACGTTAAAACCGTGCGTGTGGTTCATCAGAAGGAATGAGTAATTTGAATATCGTTGAACGCGCTCCCTCGGATCGCTCGGAATGCTTCGAGCCACCGCGATAAGGACGTGATTTATTGTTGCAAGTAAGCACAGTAAGGCAGTTCCATCGGCAGACCGCGTGTGTGTGTGTGTGGGCTCGTCGACTGCGTTGGCAAAGTGGCGTGTAGATTAATCATCTCCAAACGCCTGATAAAACCGTCTGTGCGTTTGTAGATTAGAAGTTCTCACATGTGGGACCCTGTGTGGAGCTGTGACCTCATTGTTTGGGCTTCACGGGGGCTGCCGAGTGAACACATCAATTATGATACTTGCAATCGAATGTCGAGACCGTAAAACTTCCGAGCCAAACATCAAATACTTGATGCAAGGAACAGGTACTGCCTCGAACTCGATGAGTTGTGGCCGACGGATGGCACACAATCTGCCGGCGTTTGGAATGCGCAAAATTCATGTAACTAAATACAATGTGTGATGTGTGTTCACCAACAGTAAACGCTCCAAAATGCATTTTCACGCATCCAAAATGGTGCGGCATAATTTACAGCACCGGGTTTAACCGAGCGGAACGGAACCTTGTAACTTATCATATTACCATTTTTATTTGCAAAAACGCTACGTTGCACCTTTGTTCCGCCGTGGCCACCACACTTTCGGATGGTGTTCCGGCTTCTCGTTAGCACCGAAATTCATCGCGGCCAGATCCGTCGACGGTGCCACGCCCACACGGATGGAAAATCGTACGGATGATTAACTCAAACACGGTGGTGGTGGTGCTGGGTGAATGCGAATATAAATTAGTGGCATTTGTTATTTAAATGATATCGGTTCCGGCTCCGGCACTCCGGTCGCACACGGGGGGATTGTTATTTTAATTTTGCGTTCGTTGCGTTCGGCGAAAAGAAACGTCTCGAACGCCGGGAACTCAAAACGGGAACCGTCATCGAAAAATTATGTTACGCACGCCTTAGTTCGTTTGTGCCACATAATTAGCTCCGATTCTGTGCCCCACCGGGGATGGCTAATGAACATGTATTCAGCAGTTCAGCAGCAGCAGTAAAGTGCGACCCACCACAAGCCAGACAAGTTCGCGACCCGAACTCGCGATTTACTTTTGCGTTGTGCGTAATCAACGAAAGAAGGAAGAACGTTGTTCGAAGCAGCGAGAGCAAAAGATGCCCTATCTGCAATCCCTCGAGCGACACTAACGTCAAAGAGACACCTTGACACACAGCGCTCTGGAAAGCGCTGCGGAGAAATTTCGCGGAACACAATGAATAGCATTAAATCACTTAGTGAACGATGCTAAATTAAGTTCCACGAATCGCGGAATGAGCTATGAGCACCGGCCGAGCCTGGAGACCGAAAAATGAAAACAAATTAACCTTATCGTTTTGGCTTTTTGGCCGGGCCCGGGGAGTTCCGCCAACCGGTGAACCATAAATCAAAGCATACGAGAACGTACGAATTAAAACACTACGGATACACTATAAAAGCCAACTAGCGGCGGGGCCAGAGCCGTGCGCTAAGGGCACCGTTCCGAAGCACCGTTGCCATTTGAAAGCTCTCCCACGAGAGGGCGGCATAAAAACCGTGGCGCAAGCGAAAAACAATTTAAATGCAGTTCAGCTGAAACCGGAAGCCATTGCTCGGCTCGGTGTAGCTACCACGGGAGCAATTTATCAGCATGCAGCGCCCGACCTCAACACTCGGAAGTTTTATGCCGTTCCAGGGCGTCCGCGTCTTGCGTCCGACTGCATCAACACGCCTAGTCACCGCCCCGTGCCGTGCCGTGCCGTGCCATGACGTGTAGTTTCTTGCCTTCTAGCACTGCCAAGCATGGAGGCGGAGACCGGGGCCGCCTGTTCGTTTACTCGCACCGCACCGGGTGCTGTGCTATTTTCGGTCACATATCAAGTGGCACCGGAGGACACTAAAAATAGCGGCCACAGTGGAACGTTTCTTCACCCACACGGTCCCGTCTTCGTCCAGGAGGAAAAAACCCGGCTCCTCCTAATGCTCCACGGTGCACGAAGTGGGAGCACGACAGAGGGCGACCTCAGCATGGTACCGTGTGTACCCCGGTGTGTGCGAAACGACAATGAGTGGCGATTGCCGGCTCGAGGACTCGCTCTCTGAGGCTCTCGGCACCGTCTTCCGAAAATTGGTTCGAAAATTGTACTCGATTCGATGAATCTTTCTTTCGGACGTCACCCCCAGGGGGGGAGGAAAAGGAAAATCTTCATCCTCCGGGCTCTCTCCGGGAGCCTCGCGATTGGCCGGGTGCCATCCGCCGGGATATGTAATGAGATTTATCCCAGCCCCGGAGCCGAATGGGTGTGTGTCGGTTCTAACGTCGGATGACGTCACTGAAGTCGGGCGCTGTCCATCGGTGCGATGACCGCTCTAGTTCATCTGGGGAGAAAAAAGAGAAGGACCAGGCGCCTCCATGGCACGCGGACACAGACGCCAAATGATCTCATCGAGGAGCTGAGGCACATTGTGCAGTGTCGTGCCAATCAAAATCGATTTGCGATCGTTCGGATATCGACCGGACCACAACGTGGTACCTTTCGGCGACGTCAGTTTTCACGCGAATGGTGTGACGAAAGCTTTAACCAACAAGGGACTCGTCTGCCATTCCGCTGTCACGCAAACGACCACGCAAAACCGGTGGCGATCATTAACGCCGATCCGTCTGGGATTCGTCCCGGCCGGCGCCGGTTGATTTGTAAAACATTTGCTGCATGTCACTCCGGAGCAACTCGCGAGGATCGTCACTTCGGCGTAGGAAACACTAATTTCTGACCGTTCGGGACCAGCCAAAATGGCCGGTCCTTATTTTCCTATCAAAAACCTCCGCCTTTCCAGGAGATCAAACGATGGTTAGGCGCGTTTTGGTCGGTGTCCCGGTAATCAAATTGGAGAAACAGAATTGTGAACAACACAGCCACAAAGCAGACACTCTGGCCCCCGAAAAGGACGATGTAGTGTCCTAGATTTAGATCGGTTAGAGTGGCCCTCCCCCAATTCCGTTCTTGAATAACTTAGGCAGAATCCAGCCCAGCGCAGTCACTCGGAAGAGCACGAAATGCAAAGATCAGACATAATGGGAAACTTCACAACGTTTCTGACTTCAACGCGGCTCGGCAATGAATTGAAGGCAACCACCACGACGACGACGACCAAGACGACAAAGGTTTGACGAGAACCGGTCCGGGGTCTCTTGGAAAATATTTCAACAATTTCGACAACAACAACCCCGTGCCGCAGCACCCCGCAGGACCGGATCGGGTGGTATGCAAATGGGCGGTGTTGTGTTTGGTGAGCGGAACAATTTCTACCAAATTCTACCCGTGTTCTACGCGCCGGGAGGAAAATTGCAAATTTAGAACACTTTGTGTTCCCGCCGTTCGAAAGCATAATTCGATCGCATCGCAAGCCCAACATGGCGGCTGCGACCCAGAAGAACCGGAGAACCGTGTTTCGAGAGAAAGAGAGATACAAACAATGTTACGCACAACGTAATTCGAAACCCAAATTGGCGTGTTTTCCTTCGTGTCCTGGGCGAGCCTCCCGGCACTGGGCGGGTCAGTCAGTTTTGGTTTTCTTTTTATGGTTATGGCGGCGTTTGACGTTCAAGTTTAAAGCTACACCATTATGGCGCAGAAAGTTTTCGATAAATTGCTGCGAAGTAGTTAGTTAGTCAAGGAACTGTGCGCCAGAACATGCCCCAGCGAAAGTGCCCCGAAAAACTTAATTATTGTTGTCGTCATTGTTATTTTTTTTCGACCAACGCTACGTCATCGTACGTCGTCCGCACGAGATACGCGTTCAGTTTGGCCGGAAAATTTGATTTTCGCCGTTCTGCATCTGCACCACAGTCAATGGGCCAGTCGTCGTAGTCGCAAACGTCGCAAAAAGGACGCAAACTGTTAAAAACCGCCGGTGACCTCGTTCGCAGCACGTTCCATTAGAAACTCGACAGGCACGGCCCGGCAGGATGCGAAGTTCGGTTCTCGAACGTCCCGAAAATCGAGCCACGGAAAACCCGCCCAACGGCCGCCCAAAGACTAACCGCAAGCTAACGTCCGCTGGCGGGCGCAGACCGGAAGTCTGGCGTAGCAATCGATACTTGGCACCGAGCCGGCCATTCCCGGGCCGGTCGGTCATTAGCCTATTTTTCTCACTTGGCAGGACGCCCCTCTCGAGCGCCGTCGCCGAGCGGACAACGAACTTACGTCACATGCCGCGGTCGCTCCGTTGACCCGATTGTTGCGACACGATGTGTTCCATTTGTCGCTTCTTTTTTTTGTCAAACTCTTTTCCGGCCATTTCTTCGCTTTTTTCCGTTATTTACATTCGAGGATTTTATTTTCCTCTGCCACCGCCGGGCGCTACTTCCGGTGGTGGCCTCCGGCGAATGCCAGTGAGATGATTTTCGAGATCGAGCGCCTCTCTCGGTGGTCGAACTCCGAAAGGGACTTCTGGCAAAGACTCGTCGAGTGGCACCCGGGGTCATGAGAAGGAAATCAAACGGACAACCATTTTATTTCCATCGATCTTTTCTGAGGGTGGCCATAAATACTGTTCGGACGGTAAAATGTAGCCATCATGTAGAGCGGTAACTTTATGCCCCTACGGAGGATTAAATGGTTCGAGAAAATGTCCCAAAAAAAAGGTCGATGATAAAAAAGGTTTTCCCGTCAACACAGAAAACCAAACAAACATCGGATCGTATGCGAAATGTGTTCCAATTTGTACGAGTTTGCCAAACTTTTGACAACTCCACCCGCTGGAGCTGGCAATTGGAGAAAGCATCCACTTTAAAAGGGCGTCAAAGTTGAGCCCGCAACTGTAAACGAGACAAACTTGTGAACTCTAAATCATCGATCTCGCATTACTTTGGACCCCGAACTTCAATTCAATTTCCGCCCGACGCAAGACGCCCAAAGCAACATCCAGCAGCGGATGCTTGGGAGGCACGAGCGCTACGAAAAAAACGAGGACCGGAACCGGAATCAGAAAGGCACACAAAAGCAGCAGCAGGAGCAGCACCATCAGCGAAAAAGTCATCGATCTCGGGCCCGGGGAACCCGGGCGGAGCTGCAGCTTTCAGCGATGCGAAGGAAATGATGCAACTTCCTCCCAGCAGCAGCAGCAGTGCAGCATTCAACCACATTATGCTCCGTTGCGGGCGGCGGATGGGCGGCGGAGACCGTTACTCTTCTTCACACTGGCGGCGGACATGGCCAGAAATAAAAACATTTAATGTCGGTCGGACTCAAGTTCCCAACCCAACGTTCGGGGGCTCTATTTTTGCGCAACGAGAGAGCGAGATACGTTGCATCACTCCAGACTCCCGGTGATCGGAAGACTCATGGGAATCCAAAAATGGCGCAGGCGAAAACGGAGTCGGAGAGTGAAAGAAAAACGACGACGACGACAGGACACCGACAGTTAGGTAAGGTCCTTACTGGGAAGCGCTACCAGGCAGCCCTCAAACCACCGCTGCTGCCGTTGGGGACCGGTTGTTAGTGATTCATTTCTGTGCGAAAAGGATTTATTTTTCATCAGGACCGTGGGAGGGCGGGCATGCGAAACCGGAAGCGGAGCGGGACCGGAATGATGAATTCAATCCGAGCGCGGTTGGCACGGTGCCATATTTTTGGTCGCCCCGTGCGCCATGTCATGAAGTTCGACGAATCCGACGACCCTTCGGCACACGGCGCGGACGTGTCGTCTTGGTTACATTTCTCGGGTTCCCGGGCCGTTGTCACCCCCCGCGGGGTTCCGGGGTTGTCAAAGTGTGTTACATCGCCCGAGCAGTAGTCACCTGCAGCGTGCAGGATGGAAAATTCATTCGAATGTTGCCAGATTCAGATTGATTTTCATTTGCCCATTATTGGCGCCCCTCGCATTCGGGCCAAACTTTTGACGGAGGCGACCGGCCAAAGGCAATTCGCAAATATGTCGTCCTTTGACCGTTTGATGCCCGGGGCTGGGTGTTGTGTCGAACGAGCGGACCGAATGTGGAAGTTTTGGGAAACCTACGGAACCAGCAATCTCCTGTTCGGAACAACGTGTACGGAAGACTCGCTGTTTGACTCGCGATTTCACGGTCCCGAACCTGGTTTAACTAGCAAACGAAGTCATTAGTAATGGAGAAAGTATTTTACAGCACACAACAAACCATCCAATCGAATACCTGGTTTGGGACCTCAAAGTCTGTCAACAACCGGAACACCGGTGACAGTGAAAGTTCATTTTCACACACTTCCCGTGCACCAGGTGTCGACTCGTGTACCTGCCCAAGTGAATTGGGCTTTCCGAGTAACGAGCGGTAACTTTCCGCCATGTGCCGAAGTGCCCCGTGGGTGTCACGCGTCACGCGTTGAAGTTAATCAGCATGATTGCATTGATTTTCCGTTCCGTTTCCGTTGTCTGTTTTTGTCCCTAACCCAACGCAAACCACTTCAAACGTTGCGTCGCCGTTTCCGCCGTACGAGAGCAGAAAAAGGGTTCTCCGTTTGCGGACACAAGTTCTTTCCACAACGGCACACAGTTGTCCTTTCTTTTCGGCCGATGAAAGGAAGCATATTTCCGGTGGTCTGTCTTTGTTTTGAACACACTGCCACCATTCCGGGGGCTCGATACACTGTCAGGGCGACCCCTGAGCCCCGGGTGGAAACTTTCGCCTCGAACTCCTTATCAACTCCTGGCGCAAAAAATGTCGTCCACAAAACCACAATCGATGGCAACTTCAAACGGCGTTCGCCCAAACGCACCAAAGCGTGGAAGCGAACGCAGAGCGAGAGATCTCGTCGACGCTAACCGGGATTGCGGATTGCTAATTGGAAAGGTATCCATCAGGAAACGCCGCCACGCGTGAGCCGTGGGAAAATCGTGACAACCAATTCATGATGGGCGAGACTGGGTCGGTGAAAAACTTCTAGCTCCCTCAAACCCCGGAAGTCCGCATGAAGCTGGAGATTGATTGGAAAATTGAAGTTGCCCCGATAGCAGCAGCAGCTGGTGCTCCGTTCATTAATTGGCGTCTCAGTCGTGCGCCATTTTGAAGCACCGGCAAGTTTGTGATCGAAACCACAAAGAGCAGCGAGGGGAAATTTCTTTTCACCACACTGTTCACACACACACGAAAAGAGCGTTCCGAGGGCTGAATGTTTTGCTGAAGTTTCCTTTTTTTAAACCGGCATGTGGCAAGAAATTGTTCAACTTTACTTACGGGTACCCAACCTACGTCTGTTAATCTCACAAATGTTTCTCGAGTGGTCTTTGTTCTCCAGGGGGCTGCCGCAAGGGAACTTTGTACACCTTCAACCGCACAACTAATTACATTTCTGTGGTTTGTTGAAGCAGAACTGTGACTTTGGCTGTCTTCTGCCCCGCTCTGGCGCTGTGGATAAGGATTTGCGGTTTTGGTCCTGCGTTTGGGATAAGAATGTAGCCAATTTCTAACCGAAGCTGGTGGACTTACATGAGGTACTTGATAAGGGTTCGGTTAGCCTGTAAAACGTTATTGCCAACCACCTCAAATTGATACTCATTTCGCTTGAAAACCGTTTGACACGTTTGACCAAGGAGTACTTGATCGATATCATTTCGTGAATTCGATCTAAGCTCACTTGTCTAACAACACAAATGAGCTTAGATCGAATTCGGGAAATGTCATCGGCAACTGCGTTCGCACCGAGCGGTCGGTAGTTCAAGAAATTCCCAAAGGCACTGGATAGTTGGGCGGCCCCAAGAGAAGCCTAAGTCTCTTAGCGACCCAAAAATACCACTCTCGCCCGTCGTTGCGATGGAATCGCTAATGAAGTGCGCAATGATGGTACAAATCTGATTCGCCTTCGTTCGGAAACTCAACACAATTGCGCGACAAACCGCTGGCAGATTCGGCAACAACCGCTAAGCAGCCGCGTATTTCTG
This sequence comes from Anopheles cruzii, assembly GCF_943734635.1. Taxonomy (NCBI): domain Eukaryota; kingdom Metazoa; phylum Arthropoda; class Insecta; order Diptera; family Culicidae; genus Anopheles; species Anopheles cruzii. Next base: position 57,776,212 of record NC_069144.1, on the reverse strand, counting down.
CTGCGAATGCTACAAAAGTCCTCTCATGAGGCCGCCGTCTGGATCAGAGAGCATCCCTACACCAGGTCTGCAGGTGTGTGTGTGTGCGCACTAAATGGGCCGTAAGATGCGACCCGATAAGAGGGTTCAGGCGGAGGGTTCTCGCCGTCAAACAACCCGGCCCAGCCGGCTGAGCTCTCCAGAACGATTCACACAGTACCGAGAAAACAATGGGCCGCTTTCCACAATGCCAACAAGGGGGTGTACGATTGTCGCGCTCGAAGGACTCCGCTTTCGGTGCACTCCTTCTCTGCGCGGCTCCACCGCTTCCGACGCTCCAGGCTGCGCCGGTGGTTTATGTACATAAATAATTCTATTATACGTTATAAGTAGCGGTTCTTGCCGCCCATCCGTGTGTGTCTGTGTCAACCTGACGGCAATACATAGGCCACAGAGAGCTCACACCGTACGGGGCGGCCACCTCAAGACGGGCCTTCAACGGCACGTATCACGGTGCCTGCCATTTCCAGGAGCCTTGTATCAGGAGCGCCACTCGACCCGACGGCCAATGACCAGGAAAATGTGCCACCGGACGAACGACGGGCAGGACACACTCGGAAGCTCGCCAAAGATCCGATAAGATAAATCAATAAATTTTTATGCCCACACACACACACACACACACCGGACACGGTTGGTAGGACCGCCCCCTGAGGCGGGGGGCTGAGAGGGCCATCATCTTTATGGGCTACGTGTCGGCGAAGAAACGAAGAAGGATGTCCGCAGCGACCGGACATCTATCCGGTCTCTTCCTCTGGTGGAGAACTGGACGGGTCTGGAAGGAATCTGACGGGTTCTACGTTCCACCACCGTCGCCGTCGTCCGAGGAAAGGCCCACAAACCACACAATACCGAGCGCCGCCGTCAAGGCAGAAGACGATGAGATTGGGCATGTACTGGAGCTGTGTGGCCGTTTAGTGGGTCACACAGCTTCTCTTCCAGCCGTAGCCGAACGCCGGGCAAGGAATGGACCAAGAGGTTTCTCTTTCTCTTCCTCATGCCTTCCCGGCCAGCCGTCCCATGTAGACACTGGTTTACGGCCCATTTTTTGCGCAATGTTACCGTCGGGATTAGATTTACCGAAAAGGAGGAACACTTTTCCGAGAGCATAAATCAACCCGGAGTAATAATAGGAAATATGTTTCCTTCCTGAACGCCAACCGTTTGCGCGATGGCCGTTTAAAGAAGGCATCATCCTTTCTACGTTTCAGGGAGAACTTGCGCACAGACAAACGACGAGCGTGCCCATAACTCCCCTTTAAAAACAAGGAACAATCCGGAACCCGTAATTGGCAGATTGGGGCTGCCTGCGCAAAGGTTCCGTTTACTTAAGCTACCCTACTGTGCATAATTATCTCCACCATAAACCTGGAAACCACAGTGGAAAGCGCTGGCGCTGGCACGGAGATAATTCAGCACTGTCCGTCCGTCCGTAGCGTGATTTCGTGTGTGCAATAAAAATGATTATTTGCCACCACCAACCGTGACCGTGACGACGAGCAACCGGCAGAAGCTGCTGCTGGCAAAGCCCACCTTCTTGGGAACAGAAACTGGCCGCAAGGTACGAGGCGCAAAAAGGCGCTGATTAGCTGCGCCGCGCTGTACCGCATTGCTGTGGCGATGCTGGGGAAATACAATGAGAGGCCCGGGGCCCGAAAAATTGACCCCCGTCGGTGAGGCGCATATCGCGGGCCACCCCGACAGCCTTATCACACACGCATCCGCCAGCCCCGGGCCAGATTACGTCGACAACGACGGAGGAATGCGTGCGCGATGGCTCCGGTGCGTCATCTTATTGTGTGTGCGCCCGCGCGTCATTGCTTCGGTCCCGCACGTCGCACGTCAGAGTCCGGCTCGATCGTAAGACGACGTGTCGGACGGACTTGGGCCAAGTGCGCGACATGACTTTCACGAATTGACAGCTTTAATTAAAATCAAAGCGAATAAGTTTTAGCGACACTATCCGTCCGTCTGGGTCTTCAACTTTGTAACGAATTCGTGCAAGAAAACAACCAACAATCACTAGTGGGACAAGCGGAATTACAAAGAGGACGATTGTGTGTCCCGCTTCCGATTGGCTTCACGGTCGGGATGAACTTACAGACGTTCGTGCAACATCATCATCATAAAGCGAATCACTTTTCCACTGCCTTCCAAATGCGCCGTGAAGCGGAGCGTGCGGACCGCGAACATAACGGGCTCTGATTTATTCATCAATCCTTAAGCATGATCTGCTCTCTACGACTCCGCTCCATTGTACCGGCATACGGGAGAAAAAATGCCACTCAATCAGTTCGCAAGACGTTCGCTGGCACGTCATTTCGTATTCAGCGAATAGTGCCACTGCTCTTTAATATAAGCAGAACAGAAAGAAAGGCGTTTTGTATATTATTTTAAACTTTAAACCACTTTTCGTCATGGAATTTAAAAAACATCGAAACGGCGCCTTTGAAACGATATTTTAAATAGAGGTTAATCACGTAAAATATCGAATGAAATGAACCGCGAACTGTGTCCGAAGCCCGGGCAAAACCGGAAAAAGACAAGTGCTCCGAGTACGTGGCAATTTACGGTGGTGGCCGCGATGCCAGAGCGATCAACACTCAATTGTGCTGTGCGCGATAATGAAATTTAAGTTAGAATCTTGCTGCTTGCCATTTATTGCTCCATCAGCCTGGCCGGGTCACGCTGTTATTTCTTGTCATCATCACCAGCGCCATTTCCGCCGCCGCCGCTCATCGAGTGTCCTTGACGTCGTCGGGCACCGGGCGTCTCCATCTTTGAACGATGCAGATAATGACGGTGAGCGAGCCGAGCATGGCCCCGACAGGCACGAACCGAAGCTTACTCTTGCTTGATTTATGACCCCCGCCCGGCACACGGGCACGGGAGACAGAGTGCCATCGGGGCACCACACACACGGACACGGACGCTGCCTCTAGTTGGCCCGGGTGTAAGACGTGAGGTGGAACGTTTTCACGCCACCACACGCACCACGGTGACTGCCCCTAAGCCCCGGGGAAGGATCCATCTTCAGATCTTCCCAATTTGCTCGCAAAGAGTTTAAAACCAAACCTTCGGAGCGGAGCAGAGTTAAACGGGGCGCAAGTTAAACGCACCGTAGAGCGCGGTCCGGTCAGGTAAATGATCCGAATTTAACGACCGAGCTAAGGACAACTCCGAGGCCGTGGCAGTTAATCTAGCGCGCGCGCTTGCGCAGCCCATCTTTCACACGCCGCCGCGATTGTCTTGGACTCATCTTTCGCGTGTTGCGCGGCACGCAAATCATATTTGGAATTAATTACCAACCGCCGGTGTCGCCTCGGAGCTGTGGCGTGGCCCCGTTACGCGAGACCTTGCAACGGAGAACCCAGTTTCGGTCTCGGTGGTTGGTGGCCCGCTTCCCGAACCTTGGAACACACAAGGAACGGAACGGAACGGAACGGAGCGAGATAAGCTTCACGGTTTCACGCAACACCAAACTGGCAACTAACCGAGCGGAGCGGAGCGAGGTTTCCTATTACTACGGGCACCGTCGACGCCGTGCCGGGTCGGGTGTAAATTTCTGCCCCAAGCCACACACAAATCGATACTTTCCGAAAACTTTGGGCCGTGTCGGGTGCGGGTCTAATAGGTCGGATGTTTCCTGCTGGTTGGTAAGGCAACATCCGATCTGAGTTTAGCCAAGTGTCTCGTGTATCGACCAACTTTTTTCACCTGCCTCACGTCGCTTCACTTGTTCGAGGATCCTTTTGTTCTATTGTCTGATTTACGAACAGCAAAACAGTGTGTGTTGTGACAATTGGCCCAGCCCGGATTTGTGTTTGTTTCGGACATTTCAATTGCGTGGCTTTGTGGCAAACAAATAGCCGTGGGCGGTGTGTAATTAATTTCATTCCACTCAATCCCGTTGGGGGCCCTCTCGGCAGATTCTGGCAACATTAATTTAATAACAAAATTTAATAACAAAATCTCGGGGCGGGCGGGCGGAAGGTAATGAAGAGATTGTCAACGAGCCACCCCCGAGCCAGCCCGGGAGCGGGCAGCTCCCGGTTTTGGGGTCAAAAGATAATTTATTTTATGACAGCACCGGCGTTGCAGCGGCAGCAGTAGCTCGCGCAAAGCCATTCATCCTCGGCACGTACTCGCGTGTGAGGTGATAAAAATTGATGGATTTTTTAACACTCACTCACTCCGCCTAATGGCCGCCGAAGGTGCCGCGCTCTGCCGCCGTCGGTGTGGGGAACGAAAATCTATTATAATTAATCTATTTTTACTGCCACTGCCGTGCAAGAGGATTTTAATTGAACTAACTGAGCGCGGGGGGCTGCGGTGCTGCGGCCGAAGGGCCATAAATTCACACAAATGTCAACCCCGGCTCGGTCACAGCCGGACGACCCCCGGGACGGAAGAGAAGGGAGGAGTTTAATGCATTTTTACCAGGCCAGCCAGGCAGGCGCAGCGCAGCGTGATGATGTTTAATGCGTTTGAAAATTGCATCTGCACGAAACAAAAATCGATCATGGCGCCAAGGCGGGAGCCAGCGAGCGAACGGGAGTCACAGGACAAAGTGTTCCCAGAGTCGCCCCCCCGGGTCACCCCGGGCTCAATAATAAATTGTTTCAACAGAACCAAATATGGCGGTCCCGCCAAGATCGCTCCTCGCTAAGCACCACCAGCGCTGGCCATTATTTTTATTTCACTTTGGGGAACTTCCGAGGAATTTATCATCCAAAGTTAAGCTTTCGCTCGTGCACACCGCCGGAGGACACCGCTGCGGCACAACAACACCGGACCCACCAGCCATCCTCAGCAATCTCCGTACCGGCCGACGGAGCACGTTCCTGCGAAAGGCGACGGCTCAACGTGGGATCACGTGGCGCTGCTTACCTCACAGAGCGGGAGAGCGAGACAGTTGACAGTTTATATTTTCGTCACCATTTTTATTTGTCTACGTGTACTCTCACCGGGTCCCCGTCCGTGCCGCTGCCGCTCTCGAATCGATCGATCGGATGCTGTGAGGAGCGGTGACGTGTGGAAATCAATGCCACACGTCAACACGGAAGCAAAACGGATGTATTCTCACTTCCGGCGGCCGCCATTGCCACGCACACTGGATGATGATGGGCAGTGCGAGTTATTGTTGGGGATTTAATTAAAAATTCTATCCCTCAATCGAACCGGACCACCGGAAGGTGCACACGTGCGTGATCGTAACGGGTTGTTTGATAAGTGCGTGGAACGATCCAAACGGAGTAGTCCTTCGACTACTCTATTAGAGACAAATCTTTCCCGTGGGGATTCGAAAAAGCCGCAACATTGCTTGGCAGAGTGAAAGCATTTTGTTTATTCCTTGCAAGCAGTTCCAAGGACATCTCCATCCAGGTTGTAATAACCGGCCCCGGCTGAGGTGCTTATCGTCTGACGCGCGATTCAATTGGCTCTTTCGTACGTCGGCGACCCTCTACGAGGCGTGGGCAATTATTCAATCGCGTCTCGTTGAGCGCAGCAGCATCTTGTCTTGGTACGGCTGTCGAGTGCTGCTGCTGCAGGTCACGGCAGCACATCGAGCGCCGCACGATGCGCCACCGGCGACAATAGTGGACAACCGTCCCCGTTTTGGTCAGCTGGCCACTCGGGTGTGGGCGCGAGGATTACAAATTACATGCAATTGAACCGCACGGCACGGCACGGCCCTGTGGAGGTCGCCTGATGACAGCACACGCCCGCCCGGGGCCAGCGAGTATGATGAGCTGTTTTATAGTGACGATTAGTCGATTACGCGATCAGGCAGCTGCCCATCAGACCCATCAGAGTGTTGTGGGCAGTTGGATGGCAAAGTGTTTAATTCACCCACCGCTCGTCGTTAAAGTAGCGACTGCGGTTTGTGTCGGTAAATGTCGGTTCCCTCGTTTTCGCTGTTTGGGATTAATTTTTTTCGCTTGATTTATTTTCCCATTTCATTGTCATTTTGTCCGATCCAATCGGCGCCACAAACCTGACAGTGCATCTGGCGAGCACACACGGCGGGTCGCAAAGAATGTGACGGACCACTCGTGTCACTTACCTGAAATGAGAGCAAAACAAACGAAAACGGGGTGTTGAGGACATTAAAATACATCATGTTTACAGCACACGGCTGGCCTGTAAAATGCGAAGAATGACGAGAACAAAAACACAGACACCCTCTTCTGGCGGGCCGCACAGCGCCGCCAACAATTCCAACAACGCACGGGCCCAGGGCACGGCTCTATCGGCAAGTTGTTTAACATATTTGAACAACTGCTGTCACCGGCGGAACGCAAGCAATGCATGAAAAATGGTTCGAACCAAATCAACACATTCGCCGGGGACCCGGGGACCCGGGGAAAGGTTCACCCGGGAACCGGGTCGTGTGCCGTCTGCGACGAGCCGGGCGTTCGAAATGTCGCAGCGAGCCCCGATCATGTGGATTCCTTCGTCTCCGTCGGTTAGTCGGAGCAGATTTGCAGGAAAAAATCGTCACGATGAAGACGTCTGGAAGTCTAGTTCGGTAACAGGTGTCTTGCCGACAGTGTGACCTCCGGTGTCAACGACACAAAATTGAGATTCATTTGCTACCACAACCATCAAAACGGTAACTCCGATTACGGTCAACGATTGTGCGCCAGTCTAGCCCCGACAGCCCCAGCATAAATAAATTAAATCGCCGTGTCCCAGGACCGCAGACCGACCGCAGGATAATGCCGGTGGAATGTATCCTTCGCGGCGCATTATCGTTGGAACACGTAGTACAAAATTAATGGTGGCAGAGCGCCTTCGCATTCGCAATCACCGCGGTAAAGCCCACGAGGACCCGTGGTCCCGTAGGGGCCGCTGTTTTTCTCCGCTCGCTCTACGAGCAGATCGCGAGCCGAGATCATTTGCGGTCGGCGCTGGGGCGAGGGGGCCCTTTTTCTAATGCCTATCTCTATTTCAAATCGGTTCTATCGTGAAAAAACGACACGGCCCAACCTGGAGGGGCAAATGTGCTGGGTTGCCCCAAAAGTTGCCCGGTCAGAAAGTGGCCGCAATTTGTTGGGAGTTAGTTGGACGCAAACAAATCGAAAAACGTCGTTCCATTAGACACTCCATTCCAGTTGAAACCTTTCTTAGAAAATCAGCCACTTTCTGGACACTTTCAAGAGGACAAGCAGATGCAAAACCCGACACTACTCTCGGGTTGACCCAAGCCCTCGGTGTCATACTGGTAAGGGCCCCCTAGCCCCTCCAGGCAATCGGTGTCCTTCGCACGGTTTCACGTGGGCGGTGGACCGAGCACGGAGCAGCGCTGAACCGAGCACCAAGTTGCACCGAGCCAGTTACCTATCGCAAGGTTCATAAATGCCCTTAATTCGTAATGAGTTGCTCGGTCGGTCGCCAGGGTATTTAGGTGAAGTGCAACAGTAGTAGCAGCAGGTGTCCGGATCCATATCGCCTCTACGAAGGCAGCACCGGGACCGGCAGCGCACGCCGACCATTCACGACGATAATGGTACCGAGTGTGGTGGTGTAATAGGCGTGTCCCTGCCCGTCCCAGCCGTGCCGTGCTGTCCGCCTCACAATGGCGGAAACTTTTCCGAACGATTCATCAGAAAATTCAGGGCTCAGGGCCACGGCCAAAAGTTACACAACTCGCCTCAAAGCTCGCCAACGGGTAAAGAAGTGCAGTTTATGGCATCGGCAGATGCAGCTGATGATGATGCTGCTGCGGTTGCTGCTGCATCCTTGCAAATGGCCGCGAACCGCGAAAGACAGCCCGAGTTATGGGTCCCGGGTGCGCCCGAGCACGTTCCATACTCGGCACGTTATCTTTTACTGTTACGACACCACCGGCGCTCCGGTGTGACTTCTTATAGCTTTCGCTGTGACCGCCGCTCCTCTGCCCAAGCTTCTCCGATCGAGCTTCTCCGAGAGAGCTTGTGGTCCACAAGCCCCCTTTGGATCATTACATAAAGGCGGGCCGCTGCCGGGAATCGGGGAATTGAGACGTCCCGTTAATCTGCCATGGTTTCCTGGGCCATTCGAGCATGGTGTCAGGGGAATCTATTAAACCAGAATAATGAAGACCGGCCACGGTGCGGTCTAATTGCGATCGAAGAATTCAAAAACTTTTCCCGCCACTTCGGAGCAGCTTGTGAATGGGAGCCTGGGACCAAAGCGGCACAATTCCGTTGATAGTTCTTCAGTTCTCTCATATCGTTTCACTTCACTGAACTACGGTTTAATTAGCTATCTTTTCTTTTACTCGCTTTCCATTCACATTTTTAACATTGCTAATTGTAGTCGTTACGGAATTACGTAATATTTAATTCCATAACATTTTGTCGCACGATCTTTTCAAGTTCCTTCCCATAACCTCTTTATTGTTTTACCGCAAAGTTGTAATCAATCCGATGGGATTGTTTGCCTTTGGAACCTTTCTTTTATTATCTCTTCTGACTACTTGTGTCGTTAAGATGCGCCACGAAACCTTAAATCAATTCCTGGCCCTTCGTATCTCTGCGATCGCTTCCGCTGGACCGGGGGCTGTCGAAACACCTCTTGATGTCCGGGATCAATAGCGAAGCCGGATGGCCCGGACCGCGAGAGTTAGTGGCCACTCGCCGCCGTACGCCGTTTACATTGATTAGATAGCTTACAGCGGGCTCTGGAGGGCCATCCGCTCTGGTACCTATCGCGAAAAGATGTCGTCGTCGCCGCGTTGGTCGCCATCGGGGTCAGCGCAATCAAACGCAATCCAACGTTGCCTTAGTGGGGCGCGCGCAGACACACTACTGCATAAAACTATGATCAACATCGAGAAACGGGTGCCTGTCCTTGCCTGCCGACCCGTTGCCACCGGCAATCGCGAAACCCGTCTGTCTTCATCAAGCACAATAAACACTTATCAATTGCATACCTCAATCAACCTGTCCCACTTTATCTCTATTTATCTTGACACACACGCGGCCCGCTGTGGAGTGGGGCCCGAGTGGCCGCGGTAGTAGTTTCTTCAACCCACCACCCACCACCCAGCTCCTAACTATCACGAGCGTTTGGTTTGTTTTTTTTTTCGTTGCTGGCTTCGTTCCGTCGCCGCTTGAGTATACGTTAGTGGCTGATACCAATCTCTAGTGGCCTACCCCCCCGCGGGTTGTTGTGTGGCCGATCATAATAATGCTCATTGTGTGGTGGTCTGTTGCGTGCTCGGTTGGGGGGGGGGTATGGAAATTATCAGCGTCGCCGCCCCGTCGGAGGGCCAGAATTGAAGAAATTAGAACAGAGTGTGCGCGTCGTCACGGCATCGGTCGGGGAGGGTTGGCCAGTGGCAGTGGCAGTGTGTTTGTAATGGGAGGTCTATTTTCGATTCGACCCGATTGCATAAGGTGTGCAATTAGGCCCGGAGGGCAACAGGTTGACCACAGCACGGCCCGAGAGACCGAACGGCGGCGGCGTAGCCGGAGCGCTGTACCGGAGCGCGATTCGGTCGCCGGAGCAATTGAAAAACACGGGTTGGGCAATCCGGGCCGGACTACCGAATCTAGTACTATTATCTAGTGCTAAAACGGATAAATGGCCCATCCATCTCCATGACCGTTGATCGGATGAGTGAGTTGTTGAGGTTTTTGCTCATGTTTATTTTCTTCACACTTTGAACCTTAGAAGTTGTGACGATCACTTTTAGAACAGTTTTGTACTAAAGAACTGATTAGTATCGGGACATCAGACAATGTTGGATGATAAAGTTTGGAGTTGTTTAAGTGAACTTAAAAGTATTGCTCGTATTGGTTTGAAATAATCCTGAATACGTTTACAAAAAGGGAGAAGTCATTTACTGACCCAGGTGTTGAGTGTGTTGATTGCAATCAAAATAATCAAGGCATCTCTTCTAAGGTCCACCCAGCCATAGAGATGGACTCGACAAGACAAGAAACTAATTAATTAGAAGAAAAAACCCTCACCGAGGAAGTCACTTTCGGGTGCGCCGTTCCGCGAACAGGTTGAGAGGATCGTTTAGCGTTCGGCGGTCACGGCGTGAAGCAGCACGTTTCCCGATGCGCACGTTTTACGTAACGGTCACTCGGTGCACGGGCGGGTGCTGCAGTTGCCACACTGGCACGGGCCAAATTTGATGACTCGGACTCGGGTGCCACCGGCGCGCCACACTGCGGCATCTTGTTTCAAGTCTATTTTCGTGCCGTCACCACCGTCACCCGGTTCAGTAGGTCGAAAACCGAGAGGGCAGGACAGAAAAAAGCAACAACGACACGACCCTCTCTAGCGAAAAACATCCGTCAAACACGCTCGGCCTAGGCGGCGGCGGGCATTACAATACATGAGATGCCAGATATGGAGATTGACGGTCACCCGGTGGCTTCCGTAGCTGGGAATTATTTGCCCGCTTGCAATTACACCCGAACGTGATGAGCTACTTATCAGCAGCACCGTCCGTCCGTGCGTGACGTGCGTCTGACGTGACAAAATCGTGCCCGCGAGAGTCCGAGTGGAATTCGGTCTATTTGTCATCCTTGGCCGAGTGTTGGCCGTTGTTTTGCCGATACATTCTAACGCTTTGAAACTTTCACCGAACGCGCTCCCACCGGGGGAACATTCAACAACCGGGACCGGGAGCAACAACAAACAGCGAATAAACAAACGGTCCTGAAAATAAAACAAAATGAAGCCATCACAGCGCACCGAAGAGGCCTCGGCTTGCGCGAATCAATCATCGTTGCGGGGCCAAGGAAAACAACAAACACTAAAAACACACACAAAACTTCAAACGGATAAGTTAGGCAACATGGTAAGAACAGAGTCAGCGGCCAGCATCGGCTCTCGTGCAAGTTATCGGCGAGTCGAGCGGCGCGCACGCCGAGTGCCGGAGAAGCGGCCACTGTTTATCGAAAAACAAAACACTCCACCCCGGAGGGGCTGTTTGTTTTTTGGAGGTTTTTTCTCCCCCATTCTTTAGTGTCTGGAATGAGTTTTAGGGGGACCACGGAGGCCCGGCCCGGCGCTGTCCGGACTCAATTGGGTAAACAAATCAGTTCCGCTAAGTGACACCTTCGCCTGTGCGTCCTGCGCGCGCGATGGACCACGAGCCCAAAACCCGATCACTCCTTCCTTTATCGGGCCGTCGCCGTTGGTAATTAAAAACTCGCCCCCACTCGGTGAAACTCGGCTCGGCTACTTCATTAGCAGTGGCCCTCGGTGGCAGGTTAAGGTGGGGGCCACACTTTTTGCGCCTTCCGCCACTAATAATGCGACTAAGAATTCTGCTGACGGCGCTTATGCTGCGTACGGGAACCGGCCGGACTGGCTGGTTGGCCGCCGGGTGGCCAGTAATTGATACCCCCGGAGGTGGCCCCCGGAACGCGCGAGACGCGAGCGCGCGTCGCGCATATCTTTATTGGACCCCCCGGGGGTGGGGCGAGGCGGGGAGGAACCGGGTCCACTCGGCCCGGCCAGCCGGTTTATGGGACACTCCGTTGTCGTAAAATCAACAATTTAATTTGAATCGCATACCACACGGCCACGGCGTAACGTATGCGTAAGCGGTTGCGAATCGCGTGGCCGCAACGTCGAGGTCCGCGTGGATTGATAAAGTTGTGGAAGTCCCTGGTCTCGGACCGGGGCTATCTCGATCGGATGGCTTGTGGATTTTTAAACACCGCAACTGCTGGGCGGCTGATGCTGGGTTTTCATTTAAGGTAGACCTTCCAGGGCTTTATTCCGTCTCCTTCCTGGCGTTCCTACACTTATCAATCGGGTGTCGACGCGACCCATCCACTGCTGACCCAAGCCAGCTACCTAACGACTTGAGATTTTTATGTTCATTGGACCGAGCACGACATGTGCGACACACTCACACTCAGGAGCCCCGGGAAGTGGCCACTGAATGCGACCACCGTGTCGTGTTTATTAGCCGCACAACTTGTGCGTCGTTGTTCGCTCATTCTTTGGTTGTGTTTCCATAAAAATCAGTTATTTTGTTTGCCCAAAGTGGCCACCTCGAGCCAGATGTGATTGCGCTGGCGTTCGCACCCGAAACCCAAACAACCGCGGCCTTCCCAATGTCGTCGGTCCCCCGGTCCCCCCAAAGAAGGTCACGTTTGGAGCACGTGTTCGACTTGCGCAATGCCGGCGCGCAAACAAATCTCGTGGCCCACGGGCTCGGTGGCATCAGATAGCGGTGCGGTGGGTCGGAGCGATTGGAAATCTTATCGCAGATAGCATAATTGAAAAATGAAACATAAACCAAATCGAACACATCTCCGCAACCGTCTTCCGTCATGACTATTCGCTGTCGCTACGTAATTAACACACTTGATAACGTGATAAGTTTGGCGGGGCGGCCAGTGGACGAATGGACAGCGCGGCCCACGACCCCGGGTTTGGGCGACTTTCAATCCATTTTCCGAACGCAGCGCCGTGGGCGGGAAAGTCACTTGAATTAAATGGACAAACAGATGGCCAGATAATGAGGTGAAATTGAGCCGAGCTGGGCTATTGTTTCGTGGACGGTGGACTTTCCCAAGAACGCCTATTTATTTAGGTTCGTAGGGTCTTGCTTCTGCCTTTTGGCCAACCGAAACGGTTCCGTTGACAGTGCGATGCCGACCGTGACATCACTTCGAAAACGTAGAATTGAACCGAAATGGAACGGAGCTGCCCGGTGGCAGACGGCAGGTGGTCAAACACGGTGAAATAACATAAATTGGAACGAGAGGCTATCTGATGACTGCTGGCCGGGGGGCGTGTGCGCGATTCTTACATCGAACCGGTGTCGATAAGATCACCGGGGGGGGCTGTTCACAGATGTTCACAGCGGAACCGAAACGGAAATGTAGCGTTTTCGCCGAATCGGGCTACTGTCAGGCTCGGGTGTGACACATGTCGACCACCAAAGATAACTTCCGGTGTATCTTCCGAATTGGCGGCATGATTTCCATCGGCTTCCAACATCCTTAGTAGTGCCGTGTCTTTTACCAGCCCTTCAACAGGTCGGCCCAAGGGATCAATAAGTGCAGCGCGAGTGGCCCCGTGTGTGTTCCGTGTTATCGCGACACCCCGCGGTGGCACCGATAAGCAATCCATCCTCTCGAAAAGGGCCGGCTCAAACGTGAGAGTACTAAAAATAAACTCAGCACACTCAGCCACCTCAGCCCGGGCAGCCACTCGAGACAAACTGGTTTCGGGTTGGTGCCGGTGACACACGAGGGGCGCAGTAGCGACCGAAACAGTAGTCACCGTTGGCGAGCAAGTAGCAGCAAAGTGCATCCAATCGAGAGTCGAGTGTCGCATTGGAACCGTTTTGTCACTGTCAGCAGATTGCGTGCGCAGATAGGGGGCAGAGAGATGCCCCTCCATATGCCAGTCGCCATGGCTTCAATCAAAAGGGGGCGTGGGTTGGTTCACTAAAAGTCACTAAATTTCGATCTCACTTTGCCCGAAATGATAACGGGAAATGATTGGGCGAAGAACAACAGCCCGAACCAGGGGCTCATAACTCATCACCCACAGGTGCCGGTTGCATAATGCTGCAACATAAACAAACATGCTGACCACGCGCCGGTTGGAAAGAATTTCACAGCCCCGTATTGTGTCGTGATTCCTCATCAGCTCCATCATCGACTCCATCCAGCGCCCAAGATCAATAAAAACAACCGTGTAAACACACCAACCTGCGGACCCCGGGAGCGGGCTTCCGCACTGTGCTTTGTTTATTAAACCATAAATAATTACACTGAAACCCCGGACCCCACCGGACTAACCCCCTGATCGCCCGACCGACCTCTTGACCGAGGAAAGTAACATTTCTTCGCAGAACCCGCCCCGGGTGTGTGAGAGAGAGAGAGAGAAAGGAAAAAATAATGCAACAACCGAACGTCAATCACACTCCCCGGTCGGGCGGGCGGTTCCCATGGCTGGCGGGGTCCGGAGTGTGCGGCACACACACTGGAAATCATTACCTCCCCGGAACCATTGGCCACCAATGCCGGTGGGGTGCGCGCAATTCACGCAAGTTTTAATCGATTTTCCCTCGATTCTACGGTAGCGGGGCAGATTTACGCGATAGTAGTTAGGCTACCCACCGGGGAGAAGTTGAATAAAATTCAATTTAAACTTCCAATTAGGAAATAATGAACCATTAGATTCGGTTCGCACCGCGAACCGGGAAGCGAACGGCCAGAGAGTAATGGGGCTTCTACTGTCGGCCATTCCGATTAAATAAACTGATCATTTTCCGGACCGTAGCAAGTTAAGCATTCGATTTGGCAAATGCCACATGTGTTTGAAGTAATGTCAACAACTGTCAAAATGAGTGTCAACAAAGTGTCCTTTGGGGAAACGAAAACTTTGCGTTTCATCAAGGGCACCGCTAACTAGATTTAAAATTTAACACTACACCAATAACCTAACCGCACGCGTGTGTATGAGTGACATTATTTTTGCACAACTTTTCTTCACTTCGCAGGGTTCGCAGGACGCGACGCCATTCATCCGTGGCCATGGGTCGGGATGAATGCGTCGTCCCACATCACACTCATCAACCTCCTCACACACACACGCGCACACACAGACACACATTATTGCTGACAGTGAGCACTCATCGGCTGCCCTCATTCGCTGCTGGGTCGCCCCTTTGTTGGTCCTCCACGGCCCTGGGCCCGGGCTGGGAACTCGAGAAAAGATTATTGATTTTCACTCGAAGCTCTGAAGTAAGGTCCTTTCCAGCGGTAGGCAGGCGTGCCGGCGGGTCGGCTTTCGACTTTCCTGCTGAAGGCTGAAGGTTTTTGTGTGATTCGCGAGCGAATTCGTAAGAATTTTCCCCGGACCCCGGCTTCGAGTTTGTGAGAAGACCGCGGCGCTGTGCTGATGGTGCTCCGCTTTTCTTCGCCTGCATGTTCGTCGCCTGCTGTCTCATCCCATATTCCGTGCGGTGTGTTGCTCCGGTTTCCGGTTTTTTTTTTTGGTGCCCGCAGTGAGTTTGCCCTGAGTTGGCAAATTTGATGAAGCAAACAATATTTTCCGATTCTTTTTCTCTCGCTCGCTCGCTCTCTCTGTATCTTTCTCGTTCGGTCTCGACAGTCGGCCGTTTCCACGGTGACGGGGCAATCTTTCTTGTTGGTTTTTTGTGTGTGTGTTGGTAACCAGCACCCGGTGTGTGTGTTGGTAACCAGCACACTTTGACTTTAAAGCTGGCGCACGGAAATGGGCAGATAGTGCCTGTTGGCAGCAGCTGATCGGGCTTCCGGGGGCCACTTAGAAATCGATAAACATCGATAGACGTCAGTTCATCTTCTCATTCGACAACCAAAACTTGTTCTTTGCAACACTCTCGGTAATCGCGGGGACAGATGTTTTTCTCCGATTTACGTGCTTATTTATCTTTGAACACATCAAATATGTTTCAGTACTTTAAGAAGCACGGAATTCCCTTTACACAAAAGTGCTCACCGACCGAGGAACGCGCAGAGCAATTACTCGGTCTACTTACTTAACAAATACTTGTAAATCATTTTTATTTGTAAATTTAAAAATCAGCACCAAGGGACGTTGGCTTAACAGTGAACAATTTTAGCTTCACCAACACCGACGCCTGCATCACGCAAAAGGAACATCCGCATCTTGACTCCGCAGCCTCCAGCGAAGAATTGTAAAAGTGATTGTCGTCGTCGTCGTAAAAGATCGTACGGCGGCGGCGGCGCCGGCGACTGCGGCACCTTTCGCGGCACACAACGTGTTTGCACCGCTTAATCGGACCGGTTAGTGCAAATATGTGCAGCGTGTAAATAAACATTACCCGCCCCGTTCGCCGGCACGCCGTCTTCCCCCTTGGCGCATCTTGGCGGTCGGGTCAAACAAATGTAATCTCAAGGGAGAAGAAAGGCAACGACGCCAAGCCAAGCGACGGTCAATGGCTGCGGGGCCTGAACTGTCGCGACTCGCGCTCTCTTTCGTAACCGGAACTGGGGAGCATTACACTCGACACCCTTTCGTGCCCCCCAACAACAAAGGCAACAACCCCTTTTTCACAATGTTTATAACGAATTTGTGAACCATCAATTTGATGCCACGCTGGAGATTAATTGATTGATGGGCGCGTTCCTCATCAACTCCTGTCTCAGCGTGTTCGGTCGAAACATCGCTAAGAATAAAACCAAATTATCCAGTAACATTTCGGCGTACCAATTAGTTTCGGGCGGACGGGCGTAAACAAACATTCGGGCGTCGTACATGCAAATCAAAGTGAAGTGAAGGGACGGCCCACGCTGGCGCTGGCGCGGGTACGCACCGGGCGCAACCATTAACGGGTGCCGCTAATGCATTCACCAGAACCGTCGACTGTGGGTTTGAGTGTTCGCCGAAAAGCCTGATTGACACAGAAGCGCGATGCTTTTCCCTTTTTTTCGAAGAGTTCCGTCAATGTCAATTGACTGATTCGGGGATCCGGACGCCCCGAGAAAACATTGGTTTTTTATGTGTCACGAGGGAGATGGAGCCGCCCAGTGTTTCGTGGGGGGCCGAACCTCGTGGTACTTACATTGGTTTCCGCTAGCTCTTGGTAGTACGATTCGCCGCTACCACGCCGTGACCCGACGCACATGGCGCGCCGCAGCAGGCTCGAGATGATCGAGCAGAGACCGCATCGTTGCATCACACCATCGACCGATCCTTGGCGCGAGTGGGACGACTGGAGGCTGACGGTGGTAGGATCCGGTCCGTCGGTGCTCGCGTTCAAGGTTGCTCCGCCACCACCACCGGGACCGCTACCACTCACCGCCGTCGTTGCGTTCGCGGAGTCCGTCGCTGCCGTCGGCGTCGTCGTCGTCGTAGTGCCTGCAAGGCGACCTTCGGACGCCGAGGTCCCTCGGGATCGCTTCGACGCGGCCACCTTGACGGCTGTTACGGTCCCTCACACGACACACACCGACACACTAGCACCCGAACCCGAAGATCAACGGAAGCCGGAGCCCGTTCGCTTCTTTTACAAGCAAAACGCTCTCCCAACCGCGGCGCAGCGGTGGGACGGAACGGGCACCGATCGGCGGTTCATTCAGTCCTTCAGGTGAATCAGGTCGGACAGAGGGTGCTCCACACACACATCCACTGGCCACTGGCCTCCTCCTGCGGGCCCCGTCTACCGAACGGCGGTCGCCGGCGGTTGGTGCATATTTTACGCTATACTCTACTCCGTGCCCATCTTTAGTGCCCACGCAAATTGAATTGTTTTTCGCTTTCCCGCACACCCACCCACACACACACACACACCCCCTACACACACACTTATGTAAATCACACCCCCCGGGGGGGCACGTTCTCGGGCGGCACAATTAGTTGGTACTTTTGACACTTTCACTTACGGCGGCGTGGTCCGTCCGGTGACCACTATCCACGACACACACACACACTCTGAAGCACAATGACCACCCACTGCAGATCGGGGGATGCACCTCCTTTTTTTTGGAGCTCTGGCGGTCACATTTCTCTCTTATGGAACACTTTGTAAAACACTAGTGAATGTTGTTATTCTGAGGGCACCTTCTCCGGCTCTCTCTCTGTCTCGCTCTTTTTGCACACTTGACGGCAGAGTGGAACTATTGAAACACACACGCACATACACGGGGACAAAAGAAGAAAACACTGATTATGAGCCACACAACAGGCCACTTACGGCCAATGGGGGGGGCATCATCATTTTTGGGGCCGCCATATTTAATCGTATCCTTGTCGGGTCTTTGAGTGGAATGTTTCACTGGCCAGGCGGTGGCGCCAACGTACCGAGCCAGGCCACACCACACAGCACCATCAATCCGTAACAATCGCGCGCCGCGGCCGCACGTAAATCAATTAACACGCCGTGGTCTGGTGGTGACTTCTTCGACTTCGGCGCCAGTTCCATCTTTAGAAATAGAATCCGCATGGCCGTTACCCGGACAACCGCACAACAAATTATCATCAGCTAAAACTGGCAACTGGCCACATTACGGTGGATTAGCGAAACCTAAACTGTGCCGGTTCCGGGACGCGCGTACCGGTTACCGATCGGCTAGCTAGCGGCTAACTGCGAATTCGTGACACACCGTGGCCCGCTACCGGGTGCGTGCCCAGCACCACTAATCTGGTGGCCCGATCCCGTCGGTTACTAGCAACGCGCGACGGGTGCGTGGCGGTCCGGACCGGTTCAGGTCCGGCGCGAGCCCCCACGCGGACCATTTCGTCAGAGCCGTCAGAGCATTTGTCAATTTGGTACATCAATTAACACGTCCGTCTAACGAGCCGAATGGAGCGCGCTCCCGCGGAAGCGATCCCAGAGAGGCCCGGCCCAGGGCGATCTTCGTCAGAGGTGGCGATTCTCGTCGCGGACTTCCCTTCCCTTCCTTCACTTTTTTGTTGTTGTTTGTTGGCCACCAGCAGAGAGGGACACGAAAAAGCATAAACAAACAAACAGATCGATCGGAACACAGGTGATGCATTCGGCGGGATCGGGTGATCTTGGCTACAAAGCTAAGACACGATCATCGGCATGAAGCGGCTAACAGGGTGTCGTCAGTTTTGGAGTCCGCGTCTTAGGGATTATAATGGAGTGATCTGATGGATGCCAGTACCCTGGCGAGAGGGTTTTCCCGGTCACCTGTTAGTTCCTTGGCCGTTGGCTCCAAAACAAGCTGCCGACCTAGAGGACAAACAGACCGCGATCCCAGAAGTTCCGCAGACGTCATCGCATCAGAACTTGCCGTGTACGTGAGAGTCTGGTTAATGATAGCCATTCCCTGGGCCAATCGCGACTGACACTACAATCTTTCGAACTTCCAGTTGGAGGCAAGCCACGCGAAAAAGTAATCGGGCACAACTTGGCACCTCGACCCGGCGTCCGGTGGTAGAAAAAGTTTAAATTAGATTTCAATGTACCGTTGGCGGCCCGTAATCGTCGGAACACTACACGACGGCACCGACACTGTCCGCCAACCGGAGCCCCGTGGTGCCAGCCCCCTCCTAAAGCGAAACAATCAAAAGTTGCCGCACTCGCCGCGGTCGGTCGGTGGGTCGCTGACTGTGTAGAAGTGTAGAAACTTCCCGACGCTCTAATAATCCAAATTATATCTCCGCGCGGGCGCGCTCGTTGATCCTTTCCGTATTGGATGGGACCGTTGCGTCCAGCATACAAAAGCGACCAGCGCGTCCATCACCTTTAGCGGTCCCGCTACGTGGCGGGGCAAAAGTTTCTAATTACGTCCCCGTTGTTCGCTCCTGGCTTAGGAAGGAATTTGTACTCCGAAGCCGCAGCGGACGGAAAAGTGACTTCCCGCAGATTATGAGGTGCCCATAATCCCGGCCGCCGCCGCCGACGAGCCCCGGAACCCCCGCCGGGTCCTTCGCGCGGTGTCCGTGATTGGGTCCGTGGGAAGCGGACCTTGCCGTCGGTTTGAAAAGATGTCACAAAACTTTGTCGATCGGTAAACAAAAACTTCCGTGGGCACTTCTTTGTGTCACACGCCCGGCCGCCGCCGCCTGAGCCGCCGGAGCCGCGGAAATCGATGTCCTCTAATCGTCTACCGTCGTGTGCCACGGGCGAAACATTGGGCCGCGAGCGAAAACAATAGAAATGGTCGAACAAAACTCCAACTATTCCATTTTGACAGCTACACGATTCTTCTGGGGGTCCCAGCTCCGGCCGGTCGGGGTGAAAAGTTTTCAAAATCAATTAAATCTTTCAGTTGTGGCGCTTTTCCGCTCAACCGCGCCCAACCGCGGGCGGCTAGCCACCGGCCCAGGCTCATGTTTATTAATGCTAACGCAGCTCAAAGGGTGGCCAGCCTCCGGGTCGGCCCGGTAGCAAAAAGGGTTTCAGCATCAGCGAAGCGAAGGGTTTCGCTCTCTAATCGGCACCGCTGCCTCACGGTGCTCGGTGCTGTCCGATCCGGTTTTTTGGGCGAAAAAAGAGAGCACTCCAATCAGGATCTCCGGAGGCGGTGGAACAGGCGGACATAAATTAATTCTAATGAAGTCAGCAGCAGCGTCTACATTAGGCTGCCGTAATTATGAGTGCCCAAAAAACGAACACAAAGCGCCAGCATCGGAACTTTAAACAACATCCGCAGCCAACATCCTGAAACCGAGCACCGCTAGAAGGAAAAAATAGGGGAAAATTAATTCGTGCGGTCGTTTGAGCATCACAAAACCCTCCCCCGAGACTGTCGCAGCCACCAGCCATGACCTTGGCGCTGAGAAAGTGGAAATTTTTAAACACTTCGAAAATAAACCTCCCCACGAGGGCGGCAGTGCCATTCCGGTCCGCACGCGTTTTTTCCGCTGCCCGAAATAGCCGTCCTCCACACTGCCGGATTGTAATGCCGCCCGTCCGGCAGGGGGTCCAGTGAAAAATTGGGGCAGCAACAACGTCAAGGTTTCCTTTCCATCGCGGACCCACGGTCGGGGGGTGGATTCGTGTAATTCGTGGGATTCTTAGTCACTTGTGGGGTGGGTGGACGTCACCGAAATGCGATGTTACGGGTGCTTCGGAATCAACACAAACACACGAGTGACTACCGGAACTAGAGAAAACCGGAAAATCTGACGCAAAGGAAGAATAAAATCCACATAAACACCCAACGGCGCGGCGCGTTCAACGCCCCTGACGATCGACCATCATCATCGGCCGATCTCGCGGTTCGCCTTGTGGCCGCCGAGTGCCCGAACCCCATTCCCGGGAATGGGATCCATTTTTCACGATGACGTTCTATTAAATTTTCCATAAAAACGCTATAAATTCCCGCAGCACGGTCGTCACCAGCGGCGGCCGCCGGAACGCTCATTAGCATTTTGCAACACACACACCGACGAGTCGGTCTTTCGGATGATGGTTGTTGTTCGACACCCGACTCGACACCGCTCGACTCTCGAGCGCCGAGCGGGTCTTAAATCTGTCTGCATGTTCCGTGTTCCGTGTGAATACCCCCGGGTCGGGGGGCTTTTGGTGACGTCCTCGCGATCGCAATTTGCTGCACCCTTCCCGCGGCTTTTTTCAAATCGAGTATTATCGAGCCACCGAGTCCGAGGCCACCGTCCCGGGGGACGCTCTTTTTGTTTTGACGTCCCAACCCAAACGGCCAACCGGGGTTGGCGATATGATTGGTAGCGGTAGAGGCGTGGCGTAGCGTGGCCCATGGGTGATTTCCGGCCCACGGACAGAACACACAGGGGTTGTGTGTTGGCGAAGCAATAATTCAAAGTAATAGACCATAAACACTCGGTGGGCCCCAAGGACTGGTTTTTTTATTTTTTGGCATTTTTTGGCCACCTAATGGCTGGCCCTCGGGTGACCAAAGTGCCCCGTCTCGTCTCCGTTCGTCGGCGCACCGTTTGACATTTAGTGTCGCTAGCCGACACACACACACATATTTAAAATCAGGACCTCACCGGGGGCCACTGTTTCATCGTCATGTTTCGCAAAGGTTATGTCGACCGTTGGCCTTCATCACGGGGGGGTCGGATGCCATCCAGCGGAAACGTGCGAGGAATGATAGAAATGGTATTAATGTCACACGGTATTTTCGATTCGTCCGCCCAGTGCCGCATTGTAGTTTTTGCTTCCGTTCAACTCCTCGTCTGCAGCTCGATAAATCGTCCGCCGATAAGGTGTCCCCTAAGTTTGGTTTGGCCCCCGATAAATCCTTGACACACGTCACGCGGAGGCACCTCAGCATGGGGACACAGCACGATGCTGGGAAGCACGGACGAACCGAATCGATCGGCCACCGACGCCCCCCGGGGGGTGTTGCAAATGTATTATTTTCCAATTTTACCATTTTCCAGCTTTGTGGCCAAATTTAATTGTGGCCCCACTCAGTTGCGTTCGAGGGTGCGAAGTGCGTCAGGGATCGGTATCCTTCGAGCCGTTTTTTTCTCTATTCCTCCTGGGTTGGTGGCGTGGCGGAAGGGGGTCTTGCGTCATCGCGACGACGCCGTGTAACAATCGCGTTGGAAATTACGAACCCAACCCAATCCGTGGTCCGTGCAGACTTCCGTGCCCAACAGCCAAAGCAGCGGAGCCGTCGGTTTCGACGGCTCCAGTGGTGCAAAAATTTAATTTTCCTTAATTAACCCCCGATACCATCCACTGGCCCCACCGAACCTGCCTGGACTGCCTAGAACCGAGCACCGGCTCGGCAGCACAATTCGCACCGGCCCCCATTGCCCTCCGGGGATGGCCGCCCATGCAAGGTGCTCACCGTCAGGTTACGGTTTTATGCTTGAGTTCGCTTTACGTGATCAATCGCTTTGAAACACACCGATTCCGAAGCAAAATCCGCACCCTGGATATCCTGCCGTTTCGAGGAGCGCAACCGACAGGATTCGCCAGTTGAGTTGAACGTTTTAAAACAGCAGAAACGAAAACTGTCGTCAATGGAAACCGCAAACGCACCGAGCAAAGCGAAACGAGTGAGTTGATTTCATTATGTTCGCCCAGAGATTTCCCAGCCAGCCAGGGAAAACCGGGAAAAGGACTTCAACGTCCGGGGCCGCTCGGAGCGGAGCATAACTCGATTGGAAACCATGGCAACCGTGGTACGCTGCCAAAAGTGGGGGTTTCTGTAGGGCATTCTTAGCACCTCGCTCATCGTCCCCGTTTCGCATCATTTCGCTCTCTGAGCGATCCTTATCACCGAGAGAGCATTATCCTTCGCGCGAAGTGTGTCACTCTCTCTCTCTCCGGTGGCAGGGCTCACAATTTTCCGCTCCGGAACTTCCCGAGCTGAGAAGCAAGGGAAATTCATCATCATAATCATCGCCAACGGTTCGCCGTAATCGCCCCGGGTCGACAGCAGTAGCTGGCACTGAAATTGGGAGGCTTTTCTCAACACTCACGGGACAAAGCCGAACCAAAAAACGGAACCTCGAAATGAAAACCGAGCGGAGGCTTCGTTGGCAGTAATTTATTAATTTTGATTAATCAAATAATGATTTGCACGTAAACGTCGTCGGCAGTGACTGGACGAAGGGTGATAATAATCATCAGCACGCGGCCCAGCAAGAAAAAGCTCATCGCGGAAAACGCCAGGGCACAATCGAAAACGCACACACACATTCCCAAGGCGCGAGCGTTGCATTCCACCGGAGGCCTGCTGCTCACGCAGCCTCGCTGTGAGAAACCCGCCGTTTGCTCACCAGCCAGCCAGCCAGTCTCACGCACTCTGATTGCACACATTCTCGCTCTCTCTCACTCTCTCTCGGGCGCGCATCGCGGCTAACAAGATTACGTTTGACATTACGTTCTTTTTTATGCTGCTGCCGTCACTGCGCCAGCCGTTCCCTCCGTCGCCTGTCGTGCCCGCTCAACACAATCTGGCAGCGGCCGAGGCCGCGATGCTTCTCACTTGCGCACATGGCAGATGAGAAAAATTCAGTGACCACAAATCACACACTCTTGGAGCATAGAAACACACACACTTGTGAACGAGCCGCGAGCCCCCGGAGCCGGCCAGGTGTGAGAAAACCGACTTTCAGCTTTCTCCAAGGCTCCGTCTGCCGTCCGGAATCCGCACCGGGCCGTGTGCTGGAGAGGAAAAAAGCGGGCGACAAACGAAGACACCATTTTTCCAGCCCCCGATAAGGAGCTCGCCAGCTTGTGCCGTCTTTTTTGTCATTTTAAAGTCCCTTTCATCCGTGGGCGCCGGTGAGCCGTGAGCATTGAGCCAACCCAAAAAAAACACACACACGGTCATTATCGCACTCATCATCGCGCCCGCCGCACGCACTTCTCCCGCCGCATGGAATCGCCAGACGCGCCGAACCGGTCGGTATTATAGCAGACTTCGCAATCCGCACAAGTGAGTGAGCGAGAAGAACGGTCCGAGGCGGCCACGATGAAAGATGAAAACAAACAAAGCGCAAAAAACCACAACAACAACAACAACAACAGCGCCCCTACACAACACCTTTGACATTTTCACCCGCCTGCGGACGGCGGATTTAATGTGGCTCGCGGCGGCGGCGAATGGGGGGCCTTTGGGTCCACACACACACGCACACTCAGACACAACCACGCACGCACACAGAACTGGTGGTTTGTTCTCATTCCGGGCGAGCGGATCATTTCTGCTGGACAATCTGCGCGCCCCGCCAATCCGCAATAAGATTCGCATGAACCGGACCAATTGTTGTAACGATTTGCGCGTTCTCAATGTGCCTTTCGAAGGCGCGCTGACCGTTTTTGCACTTTAAACTCGGAATCTGTGTCGACTCCGAACCTCCGGTGGTGGGGCTCGGTCAGCGCGAGCGCGATCGCAGTGAACCGCGAACCAGTGAGCAGCACGAGTGAGCGAACGGGGTGATGTCTCATAACTGGAAACTTGACTTTTGACACGATGGCTCACTGCCACTGCTGCTGCTGCCAGATCCCGAGGCCGCCACCACCAATTGGCAACCTGACCACAGTTGGCGACGGCAAACATTAAATTTGATGGGTTTTGACTGGCTCGCCCAGCTCAGACACACCATTTGGCACGTCGAGAGCTCCGGCAGCAGATAAGTTGTTATTAACACACTGTTGTGCTGCGCTCTGGGTATGGGCCACACTTTTTACCACACAATATACCTTCACGCGGATCACACGACGGTACGGCACGAGCCCATGGAGCTTCTAATAACTCCGATCAATCTTTGAACGCCGAAATCGTTTCTGGTTTATCTCGCGCGCACAACTCTTTTCTCGCCCAGGCCACTAACACCAACTAACGGCTGAGGGGGGGTCTATTCAATTGTAGAGAGTTGGAGCTGCAATAGCTTAATATTCGTCTCTTATATATACTTTTATTATCTCTATTAAAAGTGTATTACTATCTTACTTTTGTCCTAACCCCTAAACACGAAACGTCAAACTATTTTATGAATGTTATGAATCCGACCGACAACTAGAAGAAATGCAAACCTGACTTTTGAACCTGACCTTTCTTTACCGAAACTGACCATATCGAGATTTCTCATTTCTCTCTTTTCTCTCTCTATTCTCTCTCATTTCTGTGCGCTCTCTGGTTTTTCGACCCGAAGTTGCTTTCGGCGAACGTTCGTAATTTGCTCTGTGTGTGTGTGCGTGCGACCGCTTCACTTGCTTCGGTTCCGGCCGTTTCTGGGTTTGAATTTTTCTTCGCGCGGAAAGCTCAATGATTTTCGCCCATCACTTTCCACGACTGCACTTTCTCTCACGCGACCACCCGGTGCACCCGGTGCACCCGGTCTGCACACGCGGCCGGGGCTCCCGGGTGAAAATCTTTCCCGGGAAAAACGTGAGCTCACTGCGCGGTGTCACTCACCTGCTCACAACATATTCACGTGGCTCACAGCATTTCACGTTGCCTTACAAATTAACTACACTTTGCAATTAAGGACTGAGCAGACTTTACAACTCTGCGCTTGTCAAAATGTTTTGTCACTGGAAGAAACTGGGCCTAAAACTCCGAGACAGTTAGTCCGAAAACGAATACAAAAAACCACCTAGAAACCACACACTGCCAGCCCAGCCAGCACATAAACACGCCTCACAACGCCATCATTGCCGACGCGGTTTTCGGGTTTAATTTATTACGTCAAATTTACATACATATATTCGCTCGCATGTTCTGAGGCGCTTCGGTGCCGCGTGCCCGGCGCCCGGTGGAACCGGTTACGGGTCGTTGTCACTTTCACTCGAAACGAAATCGATTATATCAGTGTCGGGGGCCTTTTTTGGGCGCAAAACGACAAAAACAAAAACTTTCTTCATGCCATGCCATGTTTGCGTTGCGTCCCATTAGAAAGCGAACTGTGGTGTGTGCCGAGCCGCGAGGCCGATAACTCGCCGAATTTTTGGGCCCTTTTACCGACTTCCGGTTCACCACACCCGGCAACCAGGGGGTGCCACAGTCCGATTTGTCAGCCAGACAGAGTAGAGCAGAAACTGGTTCCGGTGGTGACTGACAGAAGTCAACGTAACGAGTGAGGTAACCGTGCCGAGTTTGTGGACCACAATCGACCAGTTTTCTGCATTTGAATCCAACATCGCTAAAATACGCCTGAACAATAAGCACCCACCCAGTTGGTTCAATGTAACTTCATTAATTAAATAAATTACTGAACACTCCCATCGTACCCGAAACGTGTTTTAGACAGAATTCAATATTGATGCCCCGATTGGATCCGTACCGACGGTGTGAAAGCTCCTGGTTTCGCAACAAACTAAGCACCGAAGTAAACGAAAAGGCCACCCAATTCCGCAGAATTATTCGGTACTACCTTGTGAGCTCCATTGCCAAATCCCCGTCGAAACGGCGTGGCAGCGGAAAACACCTTCCGGCGAATCCCGGGCAAACGTGCCCATCGAGCCCGGCACAAAGCTCAGCGATTAAGCCACGGTCATTTTTCACGGCAAGTCGTATTTCCATTGCCGAACGCCCTCGATATCCTGTTCCTTGAGAACCCCGTGCCAAAGCCAAAGTAAATGCAAACCCATCCTCCTTCAATGCCTTCGAGCTGGGCAAAGCTTCTTAAAGTGCGGCGGATGGCCTTCCCGGTACGTGTTTTATTTTTTGCTGCTTCCTCTCCGCCACGGTGAGGCAAACTTCGACACCAAACCCTGATCCTAGGAAGAAAATGGGCGAAAAAATGTGTGTGTAACTTCGTCAACTCGCTCGCTCGCTCGCACTCGCATTTCTTCACCCCAGCGGGCCGGGTCTATGCCCGCCCGGGACGTGTACATCTCCATTAGGGGCGTTTATGCGCCACCCGAGGCCCCAATCCCGGTCCCGATCCCGGTCCCGGTAGCCTCGGTCGGGTCACCTTCAGTCGGCGCAAGAAAAACGGCTCTTAATAAAACCGATGGGTGTTTTTATTTGACGACCGACCGTCGCTCCTCCGTCCACAGCCTGCAAGACGCGTCCCGGGAGAAGGGTGTTCCTGTAGGCCGTCGGTGCGACGGGGGTGCCGAAGCCGAAGCTTTGCATAAAATTGAGGTTAGTGGGTAATATGTAGATGGCACGGCAGCCAACATAACCTTCATTTTAATACTCGCCCGCCCAAAACCCGGAGGCAACCCATCGTAGTTGGCGGCGTTCTATCGCCGCATCGCCGAAAGACTTTTCCGGCCACTCGGCAACACTGTTGCTGGTTGCTGGTTCACCTTTGTTGGCTCGTGGGCGCCGGTGGGCGGTGCGTTTCTAGGTGGACGCTTTGGAGGAGCATAAATTTCTATCCCAACAAACCATCCTCGGCACACGGCAGCCTCAACCTCGTCAAAGTGCCACTTGTGACCAACAACTACAGCGCCCAGCGACGATGACCTCCTTTCCGGGTTGATTGAAAAGCGGCATCCGGGCCATTTTTTCTTTGCTCGGATTTTGTTTTCATTTCAGTTCACCGACCGTGCGTTGCTTGTCCCTACGGCGTTTTGCTGCACTTCTGTGATCTCTGACATGGGGTGCATCAAACTGGCCGTCGGTTCGGATCTTTTTGACACGAATCTACTTTACGCTCAAGAATTCTATTAACATTCCACATTTAGTTCGATATCGTTTTGCTCTTTGCTTTGCTCATAGCTGGGTCACGTGAGCGAAAGTCACCCCAAACCAATCCGACTCCGACGTTACCGAAACGCTAGTCCGCCGAACGGTGGAACTGCAAAGTGGGACACGAGAGTGCGGCAAAAAAAGGATAATGAAAGAAGGGCACGGGGCTCAAGCAGCAGAATGGAAGTGCAGAAAAAGAAAACGGTAAAAAAAACGATGAAGGCAACCGACAGTTTGTTAATGATTTTTACCGCCACCCCACCCGGGTTCCGGGTCACAACATGTCCGCCGCTGTAGAACAACATGGCTGGGCTCACAGCGACGTCGAGAGCGGAGAAAGGACACCGAAAAGGTGTGGAAACACATCAAATATGCGCGCATCGCGAGGTGAATGGAAGGAGCTCACGGTGGCACTGTGGGTCAGCCAGCTGGAGGTCGATGGTGACATTTACGGTCTAGCAGGACGAAGTTTTGGGTTTTTGTTCTCGTGAAACTTGCTACTTTGTCCAATCATTTCTATTGCAAGACACACGATAGATTTGTTTGTTTTGAACAGCGATCGGGACGATTCATCCGTCTGAACTGAGTCATCGGTTTCGGATGCGAAAGCCATTAGTTCCAGATTATTAAAACAGCTGCAAATCTTGTACTAATGTTCCTTGCCGAGATGATGTCCAATTCTGTTACTAAAGAATCGAAAACCAAAGATCGGCTTGGCGTCCCACCAACGTTCATTTTTGACCAACACCATTTGGCCCACCGTGAGCGCACGGTAGGCGAGGGAAAAAATATGTTTTTCCTGCCATTTCCGGAATGTCCGCATCACTCACCCAACCCGTTCCCGGAACGGGAAGCGGAAGAAAGGGGAAAAACATTTCGCCCAAGCTCGCGCCACCCCGAACACGCGATTTGATGGACGGATTAAGGGTGGCCAAGCGAACGGTATGGTGCGGGTGCGGTGTGCAAAAAGCAAAATACGGAAAACATCGAGTAGAACATATCCCGGCCTCCCCGCGCCCCAGTCGGCGTGGTCCGGAAGCGTGGTCTGAATGTGAGTGGCGCGGCCACGACGAATAGATAGTCTAACCCCCGGGCCCCCGAGGCCACCTCGACGGACCGGGTCCACAAGCGTTTATGCAAACGTAGCCCTCGCGCGACCTTTACCCGGTTGGCCACCGTCCCGGCTCGACCCGGCTCGGAGTGTCAGAAGCTAAGCGCATAGTTCTCCAAACGCCCGCCCCACCGCAAGGATCCATTTGGAAGCGGCACGGGAGCGATCCGGCGATTATGATGGCGAAAGCACTCTCATCCCGCGGCCCTCGGAACGGTGCATTTCTCTTCCTCGTCGTCGTCGTCAGCAGTTCGCAGATCTGGCGCCCACCAACAGCGGCGAACATCACGGAGCGTAACGCTCGGCCACGGTTGATGGATTTTTCCAGGAATCCTGGTTTAGTTTTTTGCTAATCCTAAAACGTTTTCGTTTTACGGGCAGACGCGCGCACGAGGTCACCGCGCGCCACGGTGATCAACAAGTGGACTTGGGTTGCATCCCACGGGAGCTGCACCAAACGGTACTCGGAACTTTGGAAGCTGCCACGTAGACGTATATTTTAACAGTTCTATCATGTTTTATCGAGTTGGACGTTCATTGGCCGATTTACGGAACCCATTTCAATATCTGACAAACAAAAACCGGAATCTGCAATCTGCAACCGGCCACCGCATTGTTTGCCCGGAAGCACGCTTATTGCATTTCGCGAAAACAGTTGCGGAACGTGTTCGCAGCTGACCGTTTGGCAAACGCACCAGCCTCGCCCACTCGGGCGCGAAATTAAATCAAGCAAAACCCATAATAAGCTCGCCGCATCGCAGTTGTGCATCATTTCGAGGTACGGAGGTACCGCTCGAAGGTCGGTGATGCTGCCCACACGCGATGCTACGGCGCCCACACTGGAGCCGGGTGGATCGCATCGCCCACACGCCAAACTGTGGCCAACATGTGACCGGGCGGACGAGGGACTCCGGGCGACCGGTATTAAAATTGTGCCGTGTTGTTGCGACCGAGGCACATCTGCAAACTAATGGGAGAACGGAGAAAAATATGTCCAACATGGTGCAATTGCGGGGATACAGGAGTACACGCACGTCACGATAAGCAGCCAGGAGGCTGGCAGGCGGCGTGCCACAACATACCACACCAAACATTAAATCGCATGCATCACCGGCAACGGTTTGTCTGTGCCCACGCGGCCCTCGGAGCCCCAAATGGATTCCCGACCCGGTGATGCCGAATGACGTCTGTGAGGTCTGCTGCCGGCAAATCAATTCTGGTGTGCAGTTGCACTCCAGCGAATCCATCCACGGAAATAGAAGCTTTCAGCTCCTGGAATTAGTTGGCGGTTCCGCTCGGCCGGGTGTAAGAATGAAGTTTGGCATGAACACCGCTGCGTATGTTTGCGCGGTAGCGTCAGTTAAAGCTACGCGTTAAACGAAAACCTGCCACTTGATAAGCACGCATCGCATATAAATGAAGGACAGGTTAGCATGGGTGGAACGGAAACGCCAGCCAAGAATGCCAGCGACTGATACGGACCTCCGCCACGAGAGCTCTCCAGTGCCGGGGCCTCCGGGCGATGGTCGGAAGTTGATAAATGGCTCGGTTTCAAACCACTAACCCAACCGGCACCACACCGTGCGCTGCCCGGTCGGTCCGGTGGTCCTTCGTGGTAACATCCAATTTCCCTGGACCACGGGACCCTCCAGGCACGGCTCCAGCATTGTGCGGCATTATCTCGAGCATCGTGTTATTTGGGAGGCCTGTCTATCGTGAGTCTTCATCGTTTCGCTTCCCAATGCCACACCCGGCCCGGAAGGGGAACCCCATCTACTCCTTGCCTTGTTAAGTACAAATACCAGAAGCTACCGTGGGGAAGTACAACGAAATTAACGCTTGTAAGGGGGCGGTTGTTGGACGTATATACATTCACGGGGCCCTGAACTAAATAGTGCTTATCCGGGGCCACCTCTGGCGATCAGGCGCTCGTTCAGGCGCTCGTTCTTGCTTAAAGAGATTAATTAAATTCTAGTGCCTAATAGGCAAGTTATGCGACGACCGTACGCAACCAATCGCATTTCCGGTGTGGATATTTATTCTGGAAAATAGTTAAACCAACCGTTTAGAATCTGTTATTTACCATTTATGGCCGTGTTTGCTAGGAGTCGAGATTGCGATACATTTCCTGGCGTCTAGCTTCCGCATGCGGCAGACGGGACGGGAAGGAGGAAGACGTGACCTTTCGAGATCCACAAGATATTCAAACAAATTCAAAAACACCCAAGAGCAGGTCAAACAGCGACGGTGCACCTGACTGAGTAGCTTCCCCAATCTGGGTCTGTGGGCTCGCATCGGAATTGGTTGTTTAAGCTGAGGAAAGTTGTGTCCGGTGCTGTCAAATCATTGCTCGCATTTCGCTCCCAGCGTCAAAGTGAAGCGGAATTTAAATAAACGCAGCAACGATGGACACTACACGACACAGTAGTCGGCCAGTAGGTTTGGCCATTTATAAAAAAAAGAAAACAAGGATGAAAACCCGAAAACGACCCTCTAATGGTATCGGTTCCGTTTCATCCGACGAACAGCCATCGGCTTCACTGTCGCCAGTATCGGACGCTTGAATATTGAAAAAGCTACATTATTTCTGAGTATCCTCGTTCGATTGGCATTGGCAGGACATGATTTGCATGGCCGTGCATTCGAACGGGGAATCCCTTCTTCTCGGTATACGATTGATGTCGTTCAAGAGGCACAGGAATCAGCGATACGTACTGCAGGGTTACAAACTCCTCCTGCACTAGCATCCGATCGGCAGTCAGTTTTTTTTTCTCCAAAACCTCTCAACAGTAGTGATGTAAATTACGGAGACTGTAAATCTATTAGCAAATCAATAAGGTGAACCATTTGTGCAGTGGTTCGGTTAAAATATTCGAAAATTGTTGTGGGAATAACAAAGGTAAGAGTTTTGCTCAAACTTTTGTTAAATTAATACATTTAAAACAATCAGTAATAATGCAACACGTAATGTAATATTAACAACAATTTTAAATCATTCAATATGAAGTACTCGAGAAAATCATCACTCGGTGAGTGATTCTCACACGCAGCCGATGTGGAAAATACTGTGAGCCCTTCGCTGTGAGCTGGGTGCGAGTTTCCTATTTGTGAGCGTGAGAAAGCTGTTCCAATTCAGACTTCTGTAAGCGTTACCCTATTTCTCGTTGTTTAACGCAATAGC
The DNA here is from genome assembly GCF_943734635.1 of Anopheles cruzii. Taxonomy (NCBI): domain Eukaryota; kingdom Metazoa; phylum Arthropoda; class Insecta; order Diptera; family Culicidae; genus Anopheles; species Anopheles cruzii. The sequence goes on along the minus strand of NC_069144.1, from coordinate 57,744,336 downwards.
TTCTGCTTTCAAAAATCCGGTTGAATCTTTGGTGACGAACGGCAACAGCTCCGAAAAAACAAACCAAAACACACGTTCCAAACGCATCCCAAGGAGTCAAGGAATTTGGTAGCGAGGAACAAAATCCTGCCCGTTGCCGGTACTACGCGAAAGCGGAAACAATCGGACCAACTACAATAACAATGCAAAAATCTCGTCAAAGCCTATCACCGGCACCGTCGCGGAGCTCAAGGTTATTTTTGCATCCGAATTTCTCCCAGGAGAAAAGTGCAGCGTCGAGCTTTGGTCACACCGAGATGCTGGAAAACCGATCCAAGCGCCGTATGCCGTGGAGCCGGGAAAGGTCGGTGTGATTATGCGCGATGTTATACCTGCACTTTGCACCGGGCGGCGAAGAAAACGAGGACAGCTCGTTTCGGTGAGAATAGAATGAAGAAACGGAACGGCCGGACGGCCCGGTAATGGCAAGCATTGCAGCTCGGTGCTCGCCTACCTAACCTTGAACTGCTAATACGCGGACATGTTTGCGTTCGCACAAGAACCCGACAAGCACCACTCGACCAGCCAGCCAGGTAGCGGCCACAGCGTGCGACCAGCTGCTGCGCTGGGAGCTGCTGCCATCGATGCGTGGGCCGTTTCCGGTACCATCTCGATCTATTGCCATCCACTCGTTAACGGAACGTTATTCGAGGTCAGTTGAAGGTTAAACATACTCAACGCTCCATCGTTTCTCGATTTATAAACGACATCTCGAAACGGTGAGAGCGCACCTGGAAAAGCGAAGGTAGCTGTCGATCGTCTGGTTTGAAAGCTTTCATGCTTTTGAAAATTGATTTTCTTATCGCTGACGAAAATTGCACCGATGAATGGATGGGTTTCTTCGAATGCTTTGCAAACTTTCCCGGGAGCTGATGGAGACGCTTGGTGCCTCAAATTAGTGGGCAGAAAGGAACCGTACTAGAAACAACCGATGTAGAAAGAGATGCTAGACTTATTTGCTAATTTTTTAGCAAGCAAGCAATGGGGAAATAGTTGAAGCTGCGAACCGAAAGAAACAGTTAAACGTAATAAAATGTTAATTTAATTTATTAAAAGAGATAATAATCATGATAACAATTATAACGATGTTTAGCTACTGAACAGCTACTAAGTTATAATTGATTTTTGTGTAAACTCCTTATAATTCGTTTTAGTTTTCAATATTTTTGTTGTTCGATATCATTACTTTAAATCATACAAACTTTTGATACTGTAACTGATTTTTTTCGGTTTGAAAAAAACCATCGTTGGCTGCGTACTTCGACAGTGGCTGCGTTCGGTACGGCCGCGTCACAGTGCTGCCAACCGAAGCGACGAAACGTCAAACGAGTGAATCGGTAACATATTTTGCCGAATCATAATCTTGCGAGCGGTTTGGCACAACAAATAGTGTATGAATCCCAGCTTAATTTCCTTCCACACCACCGACCACTAGTTGTATTAGATTACTTAATTACTGTGCGAGTATCGTAAGTAAGCAAGTGAAAAAAGCGTTCCCAATCGATAGCTCACACGAACGTTTGTTCCATTGCATTAAATTAGCTCAGAAAATGGACCAGGCAATGGATATCAACGCCTTCGAGGGCCGAATCGTGAAGATGGAGGTCGATTACAGTGCGACGTGCGATGAAAAGATCCCGGTGGCCAAGGAGCTCGCCAAGGACGAGAACAAATTCAACGAAGCGCTCGAGATTCTGTTGCAGCTGGAAAAACAAACTCGCATCGGTGCCGACATGGTTTCGAGTGCCCGTGTTCTGATTGCGATCGTGCAGATTTGCTTTGAGGCACGTAATTGGAACTATCTGAACGAGTACGTAACGATCCTAGTGAAGCGTCGCTCGCAATCGAAACAAGCGGTGGCCAAGATGATTCAAGAGTGCTGCTCGTACGTGGACAAAACGCCGGACAAAGAAACCAAACTAAAGCTGATCGATACGCTGCGCACGGTGACGGAGGGCAAAATTTACGTGGAGGTCGAGCGAGCTCGGTTAACGAAAATGTTGGCCGACATCCGAGAGGCGGACGGGGACGTAACGGGTGCCGCTTCGATCATGGAAGAGCTGCAGGTCGAAACGTACGGAACGATGGATAAGCGCGAAAAGGTCGAGCTCATTCTCGAGCAGATGCGCTTGTGTCTCGCCAAACAGGACTTTGTGCGTACGCAAATCATTGCGAAAAAGATCAGCATCAAGTTTTTCAATGACGCCGAGCAGCAGGACTTGAAGCTGAAATACTACGATCTGATGATCCGGCTCGACAAGGATTCATCGTTTATCAAAACGTCCCGGCACTATCTGGCCGTGGTCGATTCGGAAATGATCGCCCAGGAAGCGGAAAAGCGCCAGAAGATGATGATCTACGCGGTGCTGTACTGCATACTTTCTCCGTACGACAACGAGCAAGTCGATATGATGCACAACCTGTCGAAGAATAAACTACTGGAGGAGCTACCCGTCTACAAGTGAGTACCATGGACAGTGACATTGAAATCATTTGCCCAATTATCAACACCACTGTCCTTTCCTTTACTTTACGCCAGAGAGCTACTGCGGCTTTTCATGTGCAAAGAGCTGATCAACTTTGACGCACTGTGTAAAGTTTATGGGGCAGAGCTGAACACGTTCGACATCTTCAACCAGGAGACAACCCACGGCAAAAAGTGTTGGACCGAGCTGAAGAATCGACTGATTGAGCACAATGTGCGCATCATATCGAACTACTATACGCGCATCAATCTGCGACGCATGGCCGAGCTGCTTGATCTGAGCGAGGCCGAATGCGAGGAGTATCTGTCACGGATGGTGAACGCCGGAACGCTTAAGGTTAAAACGGATCGGCCCGCCGGTGTCATACACTTTTCACAGAAAAAGTCCGCCTCCGAGGTGTTGAACGATTGGGCGTTCGGCTTGAACGAGCTCATGAACCTGGTGAATAAGACCTGCCACTTGATCAACAAGGAAGAGTGCATCAACAATGTCATGCCGCTTCCGGTGGCCGGTTCTGGTGCCGTTGCTAGCTCAACGTGAAGATCCAGGGGCTACGAGCGACAAGACTTATCTCAAATTAAATTGAAGCCTGTTCCGTGCTTCGGTGCATCGGAAATAAGATAAAAAAAGAATGTTTCTTTGTCCCATGCGAACAGTATGATGTGTTGAAAATAAATAAGAAAAAATGAATGCATCCCTTCTAGATACAATTTAAATCGAATTCGAGGTATATTCAATCGTTTCTTTTTCACTAATGCTAACTATTAAAGTCCGGTGTCGGTACAATAATCGATGGAAACTGTTGCTGCTTATGGTATGTTCTGAAATTGAAATGGTATTGGGCATTAAGAAAACAAACTTTCCACAGAATATGAGTCTTATGCATTTATATCTACCAAATTAAGGTTTTCACTTAGATCTACGCTACTTAAAAGTTTTTCTTCGAGATTTTGCAACAACCGGGAAGTAAGCTCTAGCCCGCCGGCGGCGTTTTGGTCTTCCATTTTAAGGCGGGCGTCGTAGTCAAACACCAACTTCTTTTCGTGCCAGACTCGAAACCGTAGCGAGTCTTCGATGAGCAGAGTCGTGTGTTTAGCAGCACAATTAACATCATCCGGGCGCCAGTCAAGCCGTGTGAATGCAACAAACTTTCGCTCGGGATCACGATGCAATCCCCACAGGATGGATGGTAGTTCGACTTCAAAAATGTTATCGTACAGTTCTTCAAATACTGCGGCATGGTTTAGTTCGGCAAGTTTCGAGCTCTCGGGCTTGGGCATATCAGGCTTTCCCGTTTCTTTGTTTTCAGCGCTGATGTCCACGATCATTATGCCATCGTCCGAAAGTAAACGTGTTATCGACTTATCCCTTACACACGACACTGGCTTGGCCTGTCGCGTTGAGGTTGTCTCATCCTGTGCGCTATTAGCATCCTGAGCGACCTGTTTGGCCCGTTTGGTCTCTATTTTCCGTCGTTTCACGTCGACAGCTTCCGATGGTTCTTCGTAATAAGGCACCGCACCACACCGCAGACTGGGTTTCCTTCGAGGAAGTACTTCTGTCCTGCCGTTGATATTGTGTATCCAGTCCCGCACAATGTCGGACGGTTTGAAGTGTTTTTCACAAACACGATCGTGCATCCTTAGTGGCCGGTGCTTTGGTAACGCTTGGCGCCACTGCTCAAACTTTTCCGGATCCTGCAATCGAACTCGAGATGGTTGAGAACGGTGAAACTTGTCGCTGCCGCCCATGGTTCTTACCTTCGGTATATTGAACATCGCACGCTTAGGTTTGCCCCGATGTTTTAAATCACAACGCTGCATGAAACAGTTTCTCATTGTTTATTGTAACTTGTTACAATTTTAAAGGTTTCTGACCTGTTTCGGCTTCGAAAATTGTAACCGCCAAAGGGTTTGTAAACAATGTCCTGATTTCTCCACGAGAATGTTTGACAACATCGGGAGCTGTCAAACAGCGTCACTCTCAAACGTCAAAAGAAGGAATTCAAACGTAAGGAAACAATCGACCGGAAGTGGCAATACTATTAATACTAGTAGAGTTTTATTTAAACGTTCATCTTAATTAAATTTGCGTTTAGGAGGATAAATCATTTCTTGTCGTACAGAGATAATATTCAAGCGATATCTTGCAGATAAAGTAACTATGGCGAAAACTTATCTGTACTGCCTATTTTGTATGCTCATTAGTTGAACCTTAGTAATTAATAGAGATTGCCCATGCTGTGAAAGATATCATCTAGCATGATAACAGAATCGGTCCCAACATACCGCAGCAATCCGCTTGGGACCAGTTTGGCAGCAAGAGAAAAGGCACATCTGCTGTTTAGCTAACCGTAGCTGATCTATCATTCCTTCACCGAACCAACCGGCACAAGCCCTCTTCTGCCTATCGGTCACATCTCGTGCAGGTTCTGTGATAAACGACAACCAGTAAAGTTACGGCAGTAGCATAAATTTTCTCTTCCATGCTTGGCTCACTTTTGCCGTACCGTCGTTCGTTGGCCTCATTATTGGATAACCCAACACTCTTACCGCACGAGGTTAGCGTCACCAGCCTTTGGCGACCATCAGACCCCGTTCACTGTTTTCCCGCTTTAATCCACCATCTTTACGCCACCAATATATGGCCATGACAAAATTCGATCGAACTGTGGGGGAGAACGTGTCGGCTGGCCAAGAGAAATTCTCACAAAACATCGAACATTGGTTGTCGCTTTTTTTGTTTCCTCTGCCCCGAAGGGCACGGCCGTTCAACATTGGCACTTAAATTTATGGCTCACTGTTCCCGAGCAAGCTTTGCTGGATAAGCAGTTTATGAATATCGGCCACCCGACGGACGTTTCCAGCCAATACACAGCCGGCTAGACATAGTTCACGGCCCCCGAACCTAATCTGCCCACCCAATCGCTGCCACCCTCGTTGGCCGTCCCTTCCTGATGGCATTAGATTTCGGTTGATTGACTTTGATAGGCGATAGCGCGCCGAGCGAGCCCAATAAAGCGTAATAAATGAAGTGCAAAACAACTCTCACCCTTATCACCGAGCCACCGAGGAAGAAATCGTGGTACCGGAAGTCATCTGGAACCTTTGCCTTTGGTTTCTACCTCTACCAATTCTCGGCTATCAATGGGGAACAAATTATTTCCCCTCACTTTTTTTAAATCAAATATCGATCTGTTTAATTATCGAAAAGAGCTTCTGTGACGTTTTTATCCAATTATTGGCTATGCAAAAGCGAATTGCCACCATGAGGCCTTACCGAGTGATGGTGGCTACCAGTGAAACCCATGAAACGCTTTGGTAAGCCGGTAGGCCAAGAACAGCGCTTTTTATCGATGTTTCTTTCGCTGGCTTTTCACGGCGGCTCAGGCAAATAACTGGGTAAGCAATGAAGGCACATAGTTATGTTTTCAATTGTAACTCTAAATTTCATGAAAGAATATTATACTTTTTGAAAATATACAACAAATTTGACGCAAAACATATTTTCTTTATACACATCTCTGTACGGCAGTTATTCGTAGAAAATTAGCTTGTTTTGCATGCATTGTTAGGCTTCTGTAGACCAATACCAGCACCAAATTCCTTTCGTCTAACAGCTGCCGAGTACATATTCCAATTCACACGCACCTCACGCCTCTTGACAGAAGTTTCAAGAAAACCCGTTAACCCGTGCCAATTGGGCTTTATAAAACCCCGCATCGTCTCAGTGTCAAGACCAACAATCAATGCCGTGCGGTTTAGCTGAGCAATCGACATTCATGCCCACAGCCATCGAGGCCCACAAGGTTGCATACATAAGCAGCCAACGCCGCTCGGTAATGGCAATGGTGGCCCCCTTCCTAACGCCATATTCGCCGGTCGCAGCATAATGGGATCGTCCTTTCAGAAGTAAATTGTTTTTTTTTTCTCATCACTTCACTGCGTGCTCTAGGCCGTGACCGACTTAAAAGCCACTGGCGACTAAGTGGGTGTCGGTGAGGATAACTTCGTCATTTTCTGAATCCCACGAAATATAATGAAAATCCAAACATCCGATCCGATAACGACCGCGGTGTCGGAAAAATGTGTCACGGGATGATGGAGGCGCCCGGTGCTTCGTGTAATCCGAGCAACAATTGGTATCAAAATTGAATCATCGTCGTTTGCAGGGTTGCAGGGTTTAGAACACCCAAATTTGCACCCTATTTATCACCCTACTCCGAAAGCCAGCGAATGGCCTATTGATCCATAAATCGTAAAAATAATCCCCTGGATACCCTGCGTTATTGGGTTACCGTTGATCCTTAGGGAATAGGCTACGAACGCGACATCATATAGGAAAACCGTTAACAGTTTATTTTATATGTTAAGTTCCAGACAAATTTAAGAAATAAGTTTAAATAATACTCTGTTGAACAATTGTTTTCGCTCAATTGTACGCTACGCTCAAGGTAGTGCAATTGTTCTACAATCTGAGCATCTTAAAGCTCCTCTAAAACGGTACGGACGGACGGTAGAATGACTGTTTTATTCATGTTTGGGAATTAAGTCGTATCATATGGTCGAAATCAAGTGAGAATGTATTGTGATCGGTAATGAAGGCCATGTTTTCACGTCGCTCGTGCTTCAAACTTATTCGCAAACGATTGAATACGTTTGCCAACGAACACGACACAGCTGACTGACGTGAAACAAGGCCCAATATTAGAGAAGCAATCGGCAGAAAGCAAACATAAAAAACTCACTCACCTGTGCAGAGTCCCGCGTGGGCAGCGTGTGGCTGCGGACGCTACAATGGACTTCGTCCGTACCGCCAGTCACATGAATCCAACGCGGGCCGGCTGGGTCCCGGCCGGCGCTCCTCCGATTGTTTATGTTCCACAGCAGGCAGGTAGCGTGGGGAAACATTTTGTAAATGCGATTACGAAATTCGATTGCGGTCAGTACGGCTATTGCTTGCCAAAATGCCACGAACACGTTGACGTAGTGTTTGCTTTCGTGGACTTATTTTCCGGCGGTATATTCGGTAACTTTCCGTAAGGCTTACGATAATTGTCGTTACGTTACGGAAAGCCTTTGCCAACCGGAATGTTGTAACAGGTTTCGTTGAGGATAGAATTCAAATACACAAACACATCAAATGGAATAAATCACTATTAAAACACTTTTGGTTCTTTTCCACTATTAAGTACAATTCCAAAGAAAGTACTGAACCAAAGTTTGGTTGCTTCTGTCACACTGTTAGGTTTGTCAGATTTTTGATATGCTTAATTCACTATCGTTTATCGATTCCCAAATCATCAATCGCACGGGTCGGTTCGTCACGCTTCGCTGTACCAAGCCAAACTGGATGCAAATATAGCTCCAAAAGCTACGGACCGCATTCCGGCACGCCGGCCTTCAAATGAAGTTCTCACGTGGCCTTGTGCATTCGACGTGCAGTGCGCCCTAATTGGCGCTTTGCGAGACACTCCTCCAGACCGCAAGCAAAAACGCAAAAGAAAGTCCCGCTTTCGTGCGCACGGAATCGTACACGGACGGCGTCCTGAGGTGAGTGCTTGTAACAACGCGTGTCAGATGCACATCCTTATGCTTTCACCATGTTCCAGGCGAGGCACATCACAGAGCTGGCTGGCAGAGCCACCATTAATCAACCCTCCCACCTGGCACCGGACGGAGTGCGAGCACGCTGAATGTGGGCCACCGGAAAGAGTGTCGTATGTGCTCTCGAATGCGCCTTTTCGGATGTTTGCCGCGATTTTGCTTTCTACGACTGTTTACGAATGCGCGCACTGGCATGCGGCAAGGAAGACTCTCTCAGTGCTCGTACGACGTTACACTGACCGTGGGGTTTGTGCGGTACTTGGGAAACACTTGGGAAACTCTGCCATGGCGTTTTCCTTTTTCGCCTTATTTGTGTCACGCCGCACCGTTGCTTTTCCCACGGGGGCCGAGGTGGATCGTATAGTAGCGATGCTGTTACACACACTCTCTCCCTCTCTCTTTTGCGTGACCTGAGAGCGGGTCCCTGAGAGAGATAAGTTTCGTTTTGAGCCCCAATGAAACGCCCCAGCGGGTGGGAAAAGCTTTCGTTCTTACATTGGCGTGTGCTCGCTCCCTCGTAGTGAGGATTTTCCGTTCACGGGTGAGCTAGTATGCGGTTGCTTATCTCAAGTGCGGTGCGCTTCGTGACCGGTGTGCGAAGGCGGAAAAGTTCGTTATCTGATCGATGTTGTTAATTCGAAAGATATGATAAGATTCTACGTCACTCGGTAAAGCGGTAAGTGTAGCGACGCCATTGATTAGACAAGTTCGTTTGCTAACATCATGGAACATATTAATTTGAATGAAAATTTCATTAATTCAAAGCATCGCGATCCAACTGATCGCCTTCCCGTTTTGTGTTTCTAACGGAATAGGTTTTAGCCATGCACACGATTTCGACGTGCCCCAAAAACTGATTTTTTATTTAAACAATCGATTATGGTCAAGTCACAATTTCTAACGTCATTTCATCGTCATTCGTTTCCTCTGGTCTTTGATATTCTGCATCGTCTTTACTTGCTGTCTCTTCGAGGATTTTACACTCGGGTCGTCGCAATGCTGGGGTACATGTTCCGATTTTATGAGAACAGTTTCAATATCATACCGTCTGAGGGCAGAGCGTGAACTGTTTCGAGATTTGCTAGTGTCGAGCTTTGTTTCCAATGTCTTTATATATTTTTTATCATTCTCCAGACAAGATTGATAAAATGTGTGCCAATCTCTCAACATCTTAGCGCACTTTGTGCAAAGCATAATTGTGACGCCGCCGTAACTGAGATCAATCTGAAAATAACATCGGTCCAAATTTAACACCCGTATAAATGTGCTTGAAAGTTTAAGCAGCGAAGTTCTCGATTTACCACTGCCAGATATCGATGAATGAAGTCCTTTAGATTTAGCTTATGGCCGGGAACTAACTTTGATTAATGTTCTTGTCTTTGCCAGACAAAGACGGCAGAGTTTTATAATCATTTTGCGACCAGCTAAAACACAAAGTTCAGCAATAAACGTTCTTTCATTACCGTTTACGCTTTTTTTTGTTGTTACTGTTTCTGTTGTTTATTTTTCAACGGCCAATTTGAATGCATAAACTGACAGTTGTTGACTGTCAGAAAAATAGAAAAAAGAAAACTCTAGCGTCAGCTATCTCTTTCCCGACGCCTTGTGCCAACTACGACGCATTACTGTCAAAACCCATGGGTCAAACCAGAAAAGCATTTTTGAAATGAGCAACTTCCAAAAGAAAGTGAGTTTTGTTTCGTAATTTAATCCCGGTTTTAACCATTTCAGCGATTTCAGTGAGCGATTGTGGTTTGTGAACATTCTATCCGTGTTCTTCCTGTGAGTGAAACTGGCTCCGCGGCGCCTGTGAACCGCACGGAGCGAGCAAAGTTTACTGGATTCTGCCACAAGGTTCTCCTGTGGTGGCTAGGGCTTTACCACCAAACGAAACCCGTGCTGCCGGGAATGTCAGCATGTTTTGTTTTCCTTCGATTGTATACGTTTCGCCGTTCTCGTGTGATGCTTCTTTCGGTGGCAATGCGACTGTTCCGCCGCTATCCAACGCAGAACCGTATGCAAAGCACTGCATGTGGCACTGCGATGGCCACTGTCAACAAACATCTTCCGTCGCTCGACAATCTTTACTCGAAATATGTGCTAAAGGCACGCTACCATAGATCAGTAACGTGATGTGTTTCTCGTATCGCTAGGATGTAAGCGGAATGCCTTCATCATCGAGACCACGAGGAATGGCTGGCGCCGGATCGGGCGGATCTGGTCGTCCAGCTGTCACGACCCCAATGTCCGAACGTCAACAAATGGCTTTGTTGATGCAGATGACCTCAAATACTGGTCCAAACGATACGGGTAAGTGCGTCTGAGCTTGAATCCTTTTCCGAATCCGGAATAAATCATGATTTAAAGTACGGTTTTGATATTTTTGTCTTATTTTTAGAAATGAGTCCCGGGGGTGGAAATAATGCGGGCTCGGCACATTCTCGTTCAACCCGTGACCGAATCAACGAGCGCGGCGAAACGGCGCTGCATATATCGTCCAAGAAGGGCGATCAAGATGCGGTGAAAAAGTTGCTGGAACAAGGAGCGAACCCCAACGTAACGGACTTTGCAGGTGAGTTTCATTTACTATCCATTCCTACAAGGAAGTCAGAGATTATGTGCAATATTCAATGTGTCGTTTCTTAATTTTCCCCATTTTAGGCTGGACGCCACTGCACGAAGCCTGTAACCACGGCCACTATAATGTGGCGCTGGCATTGGTAAAAGCTGGTGCCAACATCAATGCTACCGGGTTGGAGAACGATACGCCGCTGCACGATGCGGCTATCACGGGGCAGCTGAAGTTGGTGAAAATGCTGGTCGAACGGGGAGCGGATCCATCCTTTAAGAACCAGAAAGGCAAAACGCCTTGCGACGTTGCTGCTGCGGCGGTCTATAACTACTTACTGCAAGCGAGAGGTAAGTCAATGCGTTATAGAATTTTTTTTACTGCATTATTCCCAATCTGTATCAGTGTTTGATAGCGAAGGTTCTGTATAAGGGCGATCCCAGTGATATCCATTTGTTGGGATTGTGTCTTTAACAAGGAACAATCCCGGCTGGCAATCCCATGTCTATGTTGGGTTTCTTTTAAATGATGTTCTCAAAGACAGAATAGTCTTTTTCAGGATAATTGAACGTCGCAACTACCGTTTTTTGCCGTGGGTTTTCGTTGTTTAGTTTTGTAAGTCACACTTACGAATACTAACAAAACACACTGGCCACAGCCATCGTGTCGGGTGTTTGCAATCCAAACGCGTGACCAGTTGATGATTATGATGATGAGCGCCATGGTGTGAAGAGCTCAGTCCAAATACTTACGAATGCTTATCTTAAGCTTCACAAGTGTCCAAGTGTTTTTACCTTTACCTACCTTTACCTTGTACTCTAGATAATATGGGTCTCATTAAGTTAGAGCTAGAAACTTGTTGTTTGTCAACCATTCCATCTAAAGGTAATGATATTCCATCCTGAACAACTTTAGGCCAACTTTCCTGTATGAATGTATGCTATATCTAAAAACCATAAAGTGATTGTTAATGTTAAATCTGAACAATCTTTTGTGACATGCTCTTTATTGAACAAATCTGTTCGGTGTGTTGGTAACTATTAAATATTTAATTCATATATTATTTTTCGTTAAAGTTCTATCATTGCTTTACAGAGTCACAATCTGCTATCGATTTTCAATGTAAAGATAATCTGAAATGTTCAAGCGTCAAAATGAAAGCACCACAAACTAAAGTCCTAAGCCAAACGGAGAACCGGTATAACGTTACACATCAGCGCGGCGGCCCGTACGTGATGCGCATAATGTTCATTACCGTGATGTGGTTTGCTCACATCACATTTGCGGCCCACCTGCCCGGCCATTACGGCATCATCATCCGTCATCGACGACGGCCAGCGGTGACTTTAATTCGCGTTCGAACCAAGCGCTGTGCACACTTTTGCAGGCCCTGGCGCCACGGCGGATGGCCGCCAAGGCGCTGCCACTTTAGATGGATGAGTCGCACTAGTTAGCAACCTGCGGATGGTGTGGTAGTGAGTGTGTAGTAACTAATCGCGCTGGTGGAAGGCCACCAAATGAACCCAGCTCAGCTCTGGTCACTCCTGTACCAGTGGTTTTTCGAGGTGGCCAGTAGAAGGTAATTAAGCTACCATCGGATAGCCTCCTAGTGGCTGTTCCCGGTTGACGTGAAGCTGTAACGACAGTCCTCTCTGTGTGTACCCTCGTGAGCCGCGTCGAACAAACGTGACGCATGATGACGCCCGTCCACGGTGTGTGTCTTCCGCTTGGTGTCCGCTTGGGGCAGATTAGTAGGGGTACCACCCCATTTGAAGACCGTGCCCTCCACAGAGACCACAGCACCGCGGGGTGATAATTAAATCTAATTGAAATGGTGCACGCACGCACACCCGACCGACCGACATGCCCATGTGCGTGTGTGTGCCCGGCCTGCTATTCGGTGCCTCTTCTGTGTGCTCGTCGTCGTCAATCTCCGGTGCCATGGTAACCGCAGCAGCCATGGCACAGGGTGTTGCTAGGGTACGCTTCCAAAGGTCCATTACTAAAGCCGGTGATGGTTGCTGAGGCCGACCGTTCCACCGGGAACCTCCTCGGATGAGTCATTTAAACGACTCAATGTAAAAGGTTATCGGAGAAGATTAATGCTTCGCGGTGTGTTTCTTTTGTTTCGTTGGTTCCGTTTCTACTACGCTAGTGATTTGATTGTGTTGCTGATTTGCTTTGCATGTTTCTCACTCTGCGCTCCGCTACGCCGTGATTGAAAAACCTTACTTTCTTATCGCGCTCTCTATGCTTTTTTTCCCGTTCCCGGAACGGCCCAATTAGTGTCGCGCATAAAATCGGGTGTCATGTGTCAAGCGGCGTCTCACGATTCGGTTGCCACTAATCGGCCATTTTTGCGATACACTTGTAGCAAACGTTGAGATCGTCTCGGGGCCGATTTAATGGCTGAAATTCGTGCTCTCGCGCCCCCGTCTTTTGCCAACGAAACGCTTCACCGACGCCGCGCTTCAGGGTCGCGTTTCACCCCTATCGCAAGTACACAGCCGGCGTCTCGCTCCCGCTCGCTGACGGCCACTTTTACATACCCGGTCTAGCGGGCTCCCTTTGGCTCACGCGCTTTTGCGCCCTCACGCGACGTGCCCCGCGATCTCTCGCATTGCATATTCCATTACACTCTCGGCGCAAGTAGCGCGGCCAAGACTCGCGTCTTTCGCGCTATGCGATAGAAATAAGCCACCGCGTGCGCCACCCCCCATCGTCTAGTGCCGTTCCGTCGTTGCCATAGCCACCACCGGGAAGGTTGATCACCTCGATCTCATGATCGGCGAAGATGATGTTGCTAGTGCTCGGATGAACGGCAACCAAGACGCGTTCATTTGCTTTTACGCCGACGTTGTTCATCTGTGCCTACTTAGTTTGCACTCGGAGATGCATGTAGTGTGTATGAATAATTCCACTACCCCACCGCGTGCCTCGTGCGGGATGCATTTTCAACATCTTCGTCGTCGTCGTCGTCGTCTCCGTTGCCTCTCCGTCGTCCTCAGTGGGGCGAGACTGCAAAAAAGTGATGATGATGCAAATGTTATTTGCATGCGGCCGCCAATTGTGGACCGTGAAGATGCATTCGATTACGTGCACGGCCGGACGGTAGCTCTAATTTACTGTACCCTGTTTTTATCACCCTATAAGTTCCATCCGGTCGATTAGTGGTGGAACACCCGTGCTTCAGCATCTTGTTCGCTTGTACACTCTCTAAAACACAATCTGGCTGGGTCCAGTCCATTTATCATACCCTGCCGGTCATTTCCGTTGGTCCACCCCAATCGAGGCCCATCATTTCCGGTCCCCCCGCTTTCTGCGTGTGTTGCCGCACCATTAGTCGAAGCTAAATTTGATTTCGAAATCCCATAACCCTTGGGGCCTCGACAGATGACTCGTCCCTATTTCGCATTCCAAAGCGGCCCCCCCCTCATAGCCTCCGGCCCAGTGTGGCCTCTAATGTTTCGGCTACGATCTCAGGCATTACTATCAGCAGCAGCGCGATGGGGTGTTAGCCCACAAACCGGAAGCGAAAGGGTGTCGTTTGCGTGGCCTCGATTGTGTGTGTGGCTGAATGTAACGGGATGCTGCGCTGGGTACCCCACCACTCAACGATCCTAGTGACTTATCGCATACCCGCCGCGCTGTGAGCTCGATTTTGATCGTTTCCCGGGTGTCGAAAAAAGCGGATCGGGTAACAACCAGCCAGCCAACCAGCCGACACACACACACACACACACACACGAGAAGTGGCCGCTCTTCACACATCGCGCTCATCATACATTTTTTCGGCGCCTCCCAAGGGGTGGTAAAATTGTTGGTCTCAAAAGTGCTAATCAAATGATTTAACAAAATGCCCAGCAATTGATCTTCTAAGCGGCGCTCTCTGTCTCTCTCTCTCTCTCGCTCTCCCAAGTGGGACGGCCGCGCACTCTGTCGCACGTTCACTCGCTGTGGTGAGAACGGTCGTGCTTGATGAATGGAATGTGAGCGGTGAACGGCGAGAGTAACGCAACGCGAAAGTAAAAGTACGCGACTCTCTCGCTCGCGGTGAGCGTATTTTCTCCCCGGTGAGGAGAGTGAACAGGAGAACGGAAGCAAGGCAGAACGAGAGAGAAAGAGCTACCCGATAGCTCGGTCTCTTTCGCTCGCTCTCCAACGAGAGAGAGAGCGCCACCAACGGCAGAGGAAACGGTTTCCTCTGTTTATTGTGTCCGCGCGCCGTTCTTCCGTTTATTCGTCCACTATATGCGGGAATGGCCATTTAAACTGCGCTCATCTCAGCATTCGACAGTCGACATTCGAGCAGTTCAAACCGTTGTCGAAGACGGCCGCCTCGTCTCGGGTAACAATATAGAGCCACGATTGCGTGTGTGTTCGGTGTGCGCGTCTCCCCAGTGTTCTCTCGTTTTCTCCTCGTTCGACCGATCGTATTACGCGCACCGGTTCCGCCAAGCGGTGTGTTCTGCTGCTGTCATATCCGTTTCACTTCCGGCAGAAACGTGAAAAAGAGAGACAAAAGAGAGCAGTGAGCAGCAGTGTGCCACCGGTACACTAGATCCACAGGCATGGTTTGTTGAAGAGTGTGTGGATGCGGAAAGGATTCTCCTGTGAGGCACGTTAGGCGACCGATCAATCACAGTGCCACCCACAGATTCGATGTTTATGCTGTTGCCGTGCGCCAGTGTCTACCGTTCCGTTTCTCACATCTTCTCATCGTAAGCTTCATCTTCACGAGCGAGCGGACGGACTGTTTGTAAAGTCTCGCTTTGAACAGGTGTGTGTGTGTGTGTGTTGTGTGCGTTGTTTTGTTTTTAGCACCACTTTGCTATTTCACTTTGGTCGGTCAGTTCTTTGCTCCGGTTCCCGGTGCTCTCTTTCGATTTTGTTTCCCGGTTTTCCAAACATTTTTAACAACCTTCATCATCAAGGCCTCCTTACGCGTGTGTTTAACGGTGTGCAATGATTCGTTCACTTAAAAACAATAAAAATAATCTAAACGCACACAGACGTCACGAGCGAATGAGCAAAAAAGGTGCGTGTGTGAGAATGCTCTCTTGCCTATTGTTTCTCCACTCGCCATTTCTTCCCCGCTTTCCTGCTCGATTAATGGTCATGGTCCATCGATTGTGCTGACTGAAGGATTGAGACATTCTCCGTGTGGCGCGTGTTGCTTCGATGATGCCGGTCGGCTCGCCGAGATGCCCTTGATTCGCAGGCTCCTAAGTTCGACATCACGATCATCCATATCCATTTTGCTGGCGAAAAAAACAACGCGGCTGGGGCGAGAGTTTGGAAACTTTCATTTGCGTTCACACGCTCCCATTTCGCGAAACCCTCTACCGGCCATTGAACAACCGATAGAGACCGTTGTTGTTGTTGTTGTCGGCAACGGCGACTTTGCTCACCGCTCAGTGCAGGATTCACGCGTCACTTAGTACTCGATGCTCGCTACTCTAGTGTTTCTCTCTCTCTCTCTCTCGGTCACTATTGTAGTGGAAATACTACTACTACGACTGCTCGCGGCAACAGCTGAAGCGTCCGGAGATGAGGCATTTCGGAGGCTCGCGATGTCGGCGGTGCGCTTCTCTCTCTCGCTCTCTGTGTGTGAAGGTGTGATAAACATAACACGCCACCAACACAGGCGGCCGCGAATGCTCGCTAGATCCGCCGCTAGGAACCACCGCTCGAGTGTTCATTGTTTGTTTAGCTTTCGACCCGAATCCATTTAGCTCCGTTGTTACGCTCTCGCACGGGCACGGTTCATCTAGCACCCCTAGTGATGCGAACGAGTGAAAATAGTGGTTCGTAAGTGCGCGCTGCTATCAGTGACGGATTGTTTCTTTAAACCGTAGGCCCTCTGAATTCCATACGGCGGATATTGAAGGTGTGCGCTAGGGCAAGAACTTGAAATCGCGGCCATTAAATTGGATGGAGCGACCGAGAGAGTGGTGCATACGAGCGCCGGGGAATAATTTCCTCCACGCTATCGTAGCACTCCTTGACACCTTTTTTCGTGATGTTCTCTACCCCGCTTTGAAGTGCTGTTGCCCATCGCAGTCGCCGTCGCCCGTCGTCGTGAGCGAATGAATTATTAACGCTTTTATGCGCGCGCCCATGGCACACGGCAGCAGCGATGCAACCCAACCGCCGCCGTTCATCCGCCAACAACAACCCCAAACGAACAGCAACAACGACAACAGAGAGGCGCGCACTGGCCCGAGAGGAGAGCGAGAGAGCGAATTTCGCACGCCGTGTGCCGTGCTTCTTGAATGTCCCCCCCGACCCAGGTGATGCGCCCGCCCCTTCCCGACCATCGGAGTGACCACTGGGTTGCCGCCGCCACCGCCGCGAGTACGGAAATGAAGTGTGCGTGCGCGTACACAGCTGCTGTCTCTCGCCGTCCCGTGCCGTGTGTGTTGTCCTCTTCGTGGCCCCGCAGGAGGGAAAAGACAAAGAAACCCACCGGTGGTCCAGGATGATGGAGGAACCTGAGTGGAGAGCGGCGCCTACATCGTCGTCGGTGGCGGTGGCGGCGGCGGCAAGATGAATGAAAGTCTACGGGGAGACACAACTCCAAAGAGAGGGAGAGAGAGCGAGCGCGTCCTTTGCGTGCGAGAGAGTCTCGTCGGCGTTCCGCCAAACTCCGATGTTCCGTTCCGGTGGCGAAGAGCGCAAATCGGCGTGTAGAACAATCGACGAGTTGTTCCCGCGTTCGCTGTGAGCGTGTGTGTGTGCACTGAAAGATAGTGTCAAGATACATTAATGATCCATCCGCACGGAGGGAGGTGTATCTGACGGAGATTGCTTGCTCCCGCTCTTGATTATAGAGGTCTTCTACAAATGGCGGATGTGTGCCACGACCTCCGAATCGATTATTGTTTCAATCCGCATCCGATCCGCGAGCCATCGGGGGACGAACTGTGGG
Organism: Anopheles cruzii; assembly: GCF_943734635.1. Lineage (NCBI taxonomy): Eukaryota > Metazoa > Arthropoda > Insecta > Diptera > Culicidae > Anopheles > Anopheles cruzii. Next base: position 57,726,705 of record NC_069144.1, on the reverse strand, counting down.
AAGCCAGCTTTAAAACATGTTAATATGCAATACATTAACATTCCAAATGCCGAGCAAAAGTCCTCCACCCCGTGGATGGATCCTTCCCCAGTTCCTAGGAACATTACCCTTCCTTGAATTAATGACCCGAACAGTAGCGAATGTGTTTTCTCTCCCCCCCAACCCCGGAATTCGGCAAAGCAGATGCCAGAGTGTGTGCAGAAACTTCCTGTCCACATGTGGGGCTTCCGGTCGGCGGGGGCACCGTTTATCGTCTGATTAATCGAACAATGTCGGTTGACGTATGGCCCGAGCTTAACTGGCTTTCTGGCGGTGGTTCTACCGCAAAACACGCACTCTAACATACCGACTGCCACGGCCTGTGTGTGTGTGTGCTGTGCCTGGCTGCACATCCCGCAGCGGATGAGCTCCTGGGACGACTAATGATTGTTAATTTGGGTTTTATGGCGTACCAAATTATCCTCTAAAATATGTCTCGCTCTGTGTGCCTAGGTGCTTCGGCGGGAATTACTTGCGAACTGTGTCTTGTTTCGATCTAGAATTGGTTTCCGACAAAATCGTCGTGGCCACGGCGCAAGTATCTAACAGCTTTTTGAGGCGAATAAACGGTTGTAGCTTCTTGACTGAGATCCGTTCGACCGGATGCATCCGGCGATTGGCGAATACCCTGCGACCCACACGGTCAACCATGCAGCGCACGAGGCGGACACATAAGCGAAGGATAATTTAGCATCGGGGGAAACTGTCTCAGGGAGAGAGCACACACAGACAGGAAGTGGGTCTGTTTGCTGGTGCTTGTTTATTTGTTTGCGTTCCTTGCACCGACGGCGCGGCGCGCCGAATGTTTACAGTCCGTTCGATTTCGGTCCGGACCCGAACGAGACTTGTGTGCATTTTTAGAAACAAGTCTGGATGGCCTGGACACTGTAAGACTTTCTGAGCAGGGCATTTGAATCGCATTAATCGCGCTCAATACGCCGCTCTGCTGCGTCTGACCCGAAGCGATGCTAATTACCTACCTCGGTGCCCTTGAAGTCTGCCCACCGGCGGCAGCGTTACATTTCTCGTACGCCCTATCGCACCTTTTTGTGGCATCAATTAGCAACAACTCCGGTTCGATCACGTTCCGGGGATGGGAAGAAGCTGTGACCTAGGCCGGCTCAAGCCCGGGTGTGGCGCTGGATTGCTAAGAGCCTAATGATATACACTGCTGGCCGATAAAATAGATAATTGTGTAAAGTTGGTACAATTTGAACTCTGCTCAAACCACTACTTAACCAACGATCACCATACTGCTACTGCACTTTCTTACTGCACCAAGTACTGCAGTTAGATACACTAGTTTAGATCATTTTTTAGCTATGTTGGTTATATTTTACTTAAAAGTGACCGGTTTGTTACCGTCTTTTTTGACAGCAGTTTGATTTGAGCTGGTCAAAATAATAGGCAATTCATTGTGTACGCTGCGATTTCACCCGACTTCTTGAAAGGAATTGGTTGCTTTGATCTTGCTGCAATCAATTTTCAATTGTGAATCTAAAAAAAATCGTTGCTTCCAGGTAGAACATCCAGAACATGGGCAGAAGCACTCATAGCAATCTCTGAGGAAAGAAAACCTGTGAAAAATCTGCGTAACGAAGGCGCGACGTACGAAAGCATCGCCAAAGTACTAGGAAGATCAGTAAATTTTGTGAGAAATGTTTTGTTGTGGAATGAAAAACAAAGGAAACGCGAGGTAAACCAAGAAAAACAAGCCAACGACAGATCATCGCATATCATTTTTGGCCAATCCGTTTGGTTCGATCTAGCAAGCTTCGATCTAGCGAAGCAAAGTTCGAGCTAGCAAATAATTCCATCCCAGGTTTACAAACAAAATTATAAAACATGTAGGTGATTTGGGTTTGGTTTTAAAACAAGTAGGTGGAAGTATCATGATTTGGGGATATTTTTCATGATATAGATTCCCTTTTCAGAATAAAGAACACCTTGAATGCTCATGCTGCGTTACGCAGAAGAAAACATGCCACCGAGAGATGGGTATTTCAACCAGAAAAGGATCCCAAACATACGCCGAAGCTGATGAAATCGTTGTTTGATGGCAATAATGTGTGAACGGAAAAAGAACAAATAATGCAGCTTAAATACTTTTACCTATTTTAATGGCCAGCAGTGTATCTGGCTAACGTGTGCGGAGGCCTCCACCCGAGTGTCCTTTACTAATCGGGAGGCCACCGCTACCGTTTTCGTCCGATGCGATGAAGTGCGAAGTGCGCGGCGTTGTTTGTGAGGCTTCCAACCTGCTGTCCAGAGGCATCACTGGCAGTGACTCCTCCGCACGCGCGCGAGAAGATAATGACGGACGTGCGAAGGTTTTTTTTGCATAACCTTGCAGTGGATTGATAGACCGGCAGGATTGGCGATGCGATTTGCTCGGCCGTCCGTATAATGATGGGTTTGTCGATGGAGATGATGTAAGCGTCAAGTTGTACTTGAAGTGGTTGAGCTTCTGACGTGACATCTTTACTGACGGAACCCGACTCCCGATTCCCTTCGGTATGTTTATTCCTGATTCTAATTCGTTGGACATAACGTTACATCTGTCCAACAATCGAACCAAAACCGGGCCCATCTATGCGAGGGATTTTCGCGTGAAATCTCCACGACGAAATGGCCACCGTCTCGAACCGAACGTCCCGGTTGCCTGCAGCAACGTGTTACGGCGAAAGCGAACCTTCCGGGCGGGCGGGCGGGCCCAGGATGGTTGTTATTTTGTTTGGCCATTCCGCCGCCTCTCTCCTTATCCATCGGATCGAGAAATCTGCCTGCCCCGCGGTTTTCGCGTTTGATGAAGATCCATCTTTTTCCGTTCCGTTACCATGCAAAAACCCGGCCCACCTCCCCGCGACCCCCGGGGTCCAGGTTCGTGAAAATGAGATTGTGTCGATTTTTGTATCCATCGGCGGGGTCCGTAGGCGTGCCATGGCGACACGCGGGGCCTTGGAGCTTTTCAGAACAGAAATAGAAAACGATAAAAAGCTGATTGGATGGAATTATGTCCTCCCGGGTTGCGCGCCGGCCACGAGAGAGAGAGAGAGACCCGTAAGGTGCACACCGTAAGGGGAGCAGCAGCAGTGAGAGGTTATGTTTACTTGCCATCGGTCGGTCGGTCGGTCGAGTTGTGAAGTAAGTGAGATTGTTTGTGACTTTTGCTGCTGCATGAAGCACTCGCGAGGGGGTGCCGGTCGGGTGGTGGCCGTTTTACTTATGCACGTACCACCCACCAACGGGTGGGGCGGTTCGAAGAATCTTACTCTCCACTCCCGTGCAAGGGGTCGATCGATTTCAACCTTTCGCAGGCTCGATCGATCCTGCGCCGCGCGACGCGCGAGCTAAAGGTGTTTGTGTGCTGGCCAACGGCTGGCCCCTCCGCCGAACCTAGACCTCTGCGGACAATAAACTGTGGCCACCAACACTACCGATGACGCCGTGCCCCGAGGTAATGGAGCACAGGTCAGCCGAACCAAATAGTTGGCCAACTCTCAGTGGCACAGCAGCTTAGAACCCCGCCTGGATGGTGGTGTATTGGAAACGGATAATAAATAGGAACGGGCGGTCGGAGGTGGACATCAGAAAAAGTTGTCAGCTTTATACGTTTGCAGGTTTTATTTCCACAACTGCAGTCCACCGTGGTCTGGATAGTTCCTTGCTCGGGAGAATAGTGTGTGTGTGTGAAAGTGTCAAACGGCAGTTCCTTTAATCGTCCAGAGACATCCTGTTGTTCCTGTCTAACTGTGGCCCGCGAGGAAAGGTGTCCTGCCTTTGGTGTTTAGGGCACAATCTCACCAGTTCCTGTGTTCGGCGGTGATCGGCGGTGTGCCACGTGCAACAGTAACCTCGGAACCCGGTTTGGCACAATGCCAGCCGCGCGAAGTCAGAAGAGTACCCAGTGACACCGCCCAGAGCCGGAGTGCGAACACTAGCTTATCTCGGACCGCATCCGATCCGGTTCCAATCGGTCGACGAGTTGCGGACCAGCATGCAACGTCGGGTGGCGTCGGGTGGTGGTGGTGGTGGTGTACCCGGTGCAGCAACTGCTATTTTATCGCAGCCGGCCCATCATCCTCCACTGGCGCGGGACGTGACGACGTCCTCCGCAGCGACGGCGTCGACGACGCTGGTGCCGCAGAGCAAAGGTAAATGAAGGTTCGAGTGGTGTCGAGGAGGGACCCCAGGTGGAGGGCCAATTGGCCAGCTGCCTCAGCGGGTCCGCAGGTTTATCGTCTAATCAGTCCGGATTATTGCAACATCTGTAAACACACACGACAGCGACGGCGGGCGGTATCGGGTTGCAGTGTAGTTCCGGCCCACACAGCCCACCACCCCACGAGGCTCGAGGTCTCTGGAGTCTGCTGCTGATATCGGTTGGTGGTTGTCGATGAAATTTGTTGCCCGATAATTGACTCGACACGCGAACGGTTCCCATTTTCGTGCTCTCTGGCGTGTGCTGAGAGAGGTCTGATGAGGTCCCAGCGAGGGAAACAAGAACATTAAAACATTCCTTTTGTCCTGTGGAGGGACTATCGGATGGGCCCTTGGAGTGGCCAGTAAAATTATTGCGTCGAGTAACTAAATTTTTTCACAAATTTGTTCTGAGACTAGGTACTGAGACCTTAACGTGTGTGACCAAAAGCAGAACTAAAGTCGCGACTAATGTACTGGAACTGCAACATATGCGAGTAGCTGCTTGAATTTGGCGCACTGTTTTATTTTTCACACAAAGTGCGATAAACTGGCCAGTTGCAAAAAAAAACAAAACAAAAACCTGTCGGTTTCACTGTTTACTCACGTGCGGGAAATAAATTAGCACGCGGCGGCGACGGCAGCAGCAGCAGCAGGATTATGTAGGCCTCTTTTTACCGCTTCTTTGGCCACCGCGCCCAGCAGCGTGTCCAGCCACAAATGTCGCTTATGGTGTGAGGCCAACAGTGGCCCCGCCGCGCTCTCGTGTGAAGGTTACCCTTTGCTGGCCTTCAGGCCTTCCCTTCTCTCTGTGCTCCCGGAATGGGCGACTCCTATATTTACATGTGGATTGCGCTGTGTGCCGTACGTGTAGGAGGCAAGCAGTCTCCTAATCGGAGGCGGTGGCGCAAAATGCGTCTCCCGTGAGTTATTTCTTCTGCCCGCCGCCGCCGCTTAACGAGTGGAAAATCGAAAACCGGAGAACGGGGAATGACTTTACCCCTCCCGTCGGCCGGGAGGGATGCATATTTGTTTAATCGAGGCACCGGCCACTGGTCATCCCCCCCCCCCCCCTGGCCTTCGTGGTGAGAAGCAACGAGAGCGTACGCGAGTGTCGACGGGAACGGTGTGCGCGGACAGGCGCCGAAACGTCAACGGGAACGGCGCCAATGCCAAGCGCGCCTTCGTCGTCGTAGCTAACATGGGCCGATAAGTCGTGAAGCTGCTGGGGTTGAGTTGAAGTTATAGCAAAATGGAACTCGAAATATACGTTTTCTTTGAACAATGCATTTATTGTACCAAAATTGGCATGGGTTGCTATGGAGCTAAGAAACCTAGGTTAAAAGTGAGATCCTTCGAAATGTCCTCATAAGATGTAGAACCCAATAGAACTCTAGAATAATTAAATTAATGTATGACCAATTGCTATTCGGAGCCCACATTGACGGGGATCGCGTGTTCCGTGCAAGTTAGCTCATGTTACAAAATGAAGTCTCGATAGCCTCAGTACTTGTGCACCGGCCTGCTATATGCAAAGCGCGATAAAGGCGGATTGTCGCGGCGCGGGTCCGGCGGCGACGAGCACGTTTGCTCGCTGCTGCTGCTGCGTTGATGGTGTGTTGGAATCGCAGTGACCCGTGCTGTTTCGTGTTGTATTCGCGCACAGTGCTCCGTGGCGTTTTTAGCGCCGCAAGCTGGAGGATTTCTCGTTCGCGGGTTTGTTATTTCTCCGATTTATTAGCAATGTGTGTCACAAAACAAATGGTGCTCTATCGTGTGTTGTTACCTCAATGTTGTGTGCTGTTGTGTGAGTTTTAATCTTTGCCACTTTGCAGCCACTTGAAAAACCCATTCTCAAATGGGACCATTTGGTTCCGAATTTTCTTGTGACACACTGTGTGACAGAAGACAACCGTAACAAAAGGAACGGTGTGACCACCGTATTTCGTCCGCTGGAGATCTCGGGCCACCGATGTGTCACCCTCGGATGTCCAACATGATCGGGAAAGATGAAAGAGAGTGCAGCAGCCCCCGAGAGAGAGCGACGAAGAGAGAGACAAGGAACTGCAGTGGGGCGGCACCCGGCCACAGCCACAAGCCCCGCTGCCCCACACAGGGTTGGGGTTGGGTTGTGCCAATTTATTCTGGTCTCGATTTCATTTAATTCCATTTTATTGTCGCGCGCGCCACAAGAAGCATATGAAGTAGAGCAGCAGCAGCAGCCGCGAGACAGGCGCACATCGGCCCTCTCTCTCCCTCTCTCTCTCTCGTTCGCTCTCTTTTTCTTCGCCCGGCTCTCTCTGGCTGCACCGTCTCGGAGTAAGGTGCAGGCGACAAAGGCGATCGACAAGGCGCGTCTCGAGTGCACAATCGAATGCATTTCTCGCGGTGCGCGGCCAACACGAGAACGCGGGACACGGCACGGCATTAAGCACCAGCAGCGTCCCCAAAGGGCCAATCGGCACTTGCTGCTGCTGCTGGAAATTGACAAACCCCACGACGACGAGCCGAAACTCTTTGCGTACTTTTGCGCACCGAAATTTCGTATCGTGTGGTCCTGTTTCAAATTTTGTTTATTTCGGGACCTCGTCGGTAACTCGACGCTGCTGCTGCGCCGCGTCCGGCTGCGGTTCTTTCCGTCCCCCGTCGTCGGATGGGTCCGCATCGAACCGAGTCTCGAGTCTCGGGTATTTGTTTTATTAGCAGTTGCCGCGCGCTTTACCGATGGGCGAAGCAAAGGCCCCCCGACATGTTGACACATCCGTTCCGGCATTGCCATTCGGTCCGCCGCGTCAATCCGCCGGAATTGATGATGGAATGTGAGCCCGGAGGTGTTTTCTTTTTGTTTGTTGCTGCTCTGGCACTGGCACTCTGGGGCATCATGTCCCGATAAAACGCGCTGCACACCCTCGGCAATTACGCGGATCTCGGTCGGTCGTGTTCTGTCGTCACATTAGCGCAGATCGTCCCGGCTGCCGCTGAAGCGGACCGTTACACGCGATTTCGTTCCTAATTCTTCCGGTTGTCAGTTTCCCTATCTTTCTCTCTCTAGCTCTCCGTGTCATAAATTTGTCACATTTGTGGACCGTGAGAGATGCTAGCGAGTTTGATTCACTGGCCACCCCGAGTAGCAGCAGCAAGAGTTCCGCGATTCCGCGACCCCGAGAAAGTTCGCCCGAACTCTCTCGAGTCGAGATAAAAATGCTTTCGAAGTTTTTATCTACCTCGGCATAAATCGTTTCGGCCGACGTCGTGTTGGTTGTGAAGGTCGGCCCCGGAGTGGCCAATTGAACGTGCACGAGACGCGCGAAGCGTTCGAGCAAAAATTGTGTCGCACGAAGGAAGTGCAGATGAACTCGGCGAGCTCGCGAAGAAGCTGTGGTCCGGTTCCTTGTCTTGGGAGTTCGGGGAACATACTCGGGCACACGGGGGAACAGGGCGGCCGACCGAGCGAATATGAGGCTGTCATAATAATGAAGTGATTTATTACGAATCGGCCACCGAGAAACGTGCCTTTTTTCACCGACCGACCGACCGGGCAGCGGCAGCAGCATGTTGAATACCCCGTGCTCTGCCACACCAGGCCAGGCCAGGCCAGCAGCACCCCGAGGAGGAAGAATATGTCAAGAGCAATCCTGCTGCTGCTGCGGTTGCAGTGTAAAGACCGCCGCGTACTGAAACTCCGCGGCTTCACGGTGGAAGCTTAAAAGTTGTTTAATATGGCCACCGGTTTTATTGGTAAAGTTTGCGTATGGTTGTTGTTTTCGTTTTGTTGGCATCGCCTGGCGTGGCCTGGCCACGTGGGGCCAACCTCCTGCACGTGGTAGCGCGCGCACGTTTTGGGATAATAAATTTCTATCGCCCGCGGCGTTCCTTTCGGTGACACTTTGCGACATGCCCATGCCAAGTGGGTTCTGGCTGGCGAATTATAAACTCTCGACTAGAAGACGTCACGCCACGTTCGAAAGCAAAATTAATTAAATGCCCCTCGCGCGGTTGGCGTACGGTGCAGGACCCGCAAACTTATCAACACAAACTGTGTGAGGCGCGTGTGCGGTGAGGACACATCATGATGTGTCCCCGCACATCATCGTTCGTTCGTTCGGGCGCGGTCGTCAGCCCCACGACGATTATTATGGATGGCCATTTGTTTATTCTCAGCCCCGTCTACTCCGGCCGCGGACGCCAAGGGCGAAACTATAAAGACGCAGCACCACCACAGAGAACTTGTTGACACGACGACGGTGGGTGCGGTCGTCGTGTTCGGGGCCCAAACTCCCCACGTCGGTCGCGATGCTGAGAGGCGGCAAATCTTGGTCTACCGCAAGTCCAATTTTCTTCCTGAGTTTGCATCGGCAAATATTGCCCTGATGCTTGCTGATGATGGTCACGAACCCACCGAAAACCCGGAGCGCACCAGCATCCAGCATCTGTGTCCTTCGGGAAGTCCGATAGAGTCCGAGTGGTTTTATCGTTAAAAGAAATATAAAGTTCACATTGCCACGCTTTTAATTGTTGCCTTTTGCGTGGCAAAGCGGCAAATCAAACAAACAATCGACTGCGTCCGGTGCTGCTCCACGACGAGTTCCGCTTATCGATACGCTGTTCTCGCTGAAACACTTTTTTATCTTCGAAAAATTCCGAGAACCCATTCCGTGTTCCGACCCTGGTGGTTGCTGCGCTCATCATCCGTCGACAGTTTGTGGAACCATCCACGGAACACGGTCTGGCCTCCGTGGTGCGCCCTTTGAACGCGGAGCGCAGTGCGCGAAGCCTAACTAATTTGTGCAAAACTGTGCTATAAAATACCCTACGCCTAACCGCGGACTTCTAACTAATCCATTTGCCGATCCAATCGTGAACAGGCCGAACCGCACTCGGATCAGTCGAATCACACCTCTTGCTGTGGGGTGTCGTAAAATCTTTCAGTTCCGCTGGCCGCTGGCTTTCATGGCGAGGTGTGCAACACACACGATTCGGTCCGGCACGGGAACACACTGCAACTGCCGCCGCCCCGAGAGTGCCAGCGAGAACGTAAATGCATCTGCGAATGCGGCGGCCCGGACCCCGGATTCGTTGCGCAGAGGATGTTGTAAAAGTCAGTCCCGGGGCGTCGTGTGCTTCAAGGCAAAAGGAAACGATTATTCCCCCCGCAAGACCCGCCCCGCCCCGACACGAACCAAATTGACTCGAGTAGCCGCCGGATCGCCAAGCCAAGGACCCCGGTTTTAGTGTTGTTCTTTTGTTTGCCATCACTACATACTTCACCCGGCCAAGATGCCTCGCGAGCCTCGTGAGCCGGAAGGACCCGAAGGAATGCTTTTTATGGGACATTTTATGGCCGCCGACGATATGTGGTGCATAATGTGTCCGTTGGTCGCAACGGCGGGACGGTGATGGATTCGGTCTTTCGGGTTCGGGTTGGTGAAATGAAATAACTTTTGCCCGTTTCCGTCGTCGGTGGTCGGTCTGTCTCGCGGTCGGTCCGGTTCGGCCGATTATTTTACAGCGAAACAAAATATTAACTACTTTTTTGTGAATGTTGGTGCAAATCCAAAAGAGGTGCAGCCAAAAGAGCAACAAACAGCACTTGAGCTGGGTTCTCTAATACACTTTCCTAGAAGCACTAAACACCATCCGCGTGCCACGGCCCGGTCCGCAAAGCGTATCGAATGCGGGCAGATGGAAGCGTTCCTTTTTGCCACCATTTTCGGCTTCTCGGTTTGTCGGGAAAAGTCGTAAAAGTTGTGCCATTGCCACGTCCACCTCGGGGGTGCATCTTGCGCCGCGCTCGTCGCTCGCTTTGCCACCATCTGGAAACCCTTCCGAACGTCGATACCTCTCGCACTTTTCTGGTTGCATTACACAAGCGCACCCGTGGTCGGTTGGGACAAAAAAAAGCTGAAATGCCAACGAAACACGCCATGTGCTGTGCGACGCGCTGCCTTGAACCATCGGCAAAAAGTGTGTCCTTTAAGCGAATGTCCTCGACGCCGTGTGCGGCGGGTTGGTTAACTCGTAAACAGCCGGAATTCGTCGAAACAGATCCCACACACAGCGCGCCTGTTCCGGTGGTCTTCGGATGTCCTTTTGGAGCTGTTTGGAGCACATTTTAAGCCTTGCCGGGGCCAAACGGGATAATAATATCCTATCTTTGCTTCCATAACTATATTGTCGCACCAGCACCCCGGCACGGTGGGGTCATTCCGTGTTATAAATCGCAGATAAATGCCTTCCAGAGAGCAACGAGTGAGGGTCGCGCCCGTAAATCGGCGCGTTTTATGCGTGCTCCGGGTTGGGACGAGACCGGGGTGCCCCGTCCGCTGTCGGTGCTCCAATGAAGTGCCCACAGTGTGCGATGGTGCGTTGCGCTTTTCTTCGCCCTTCCCCAGCGCCAGTTCTCTTGCCGCGCGGTCTCGCGGTTGGCGATTTCCATCGGCGAATTTATTGTGTACATTTACTCCGAAGAACCGCCACGACGGCGGCGGCGGCGACGGCAGCGGCGGCGACGGCGATGGCGGCGGCGGCGAGTGAGTGCTAAAGCTAAAATTAAACAAATATTGTCTTTGGAATCGTTTCACTCGAATTCCGCCGTACCGTGCCGTGCGCGTATAGTCCGCGAGTCGGCTCTCCGTTGTTTGCTTGGCCTCATTACCATCGCGATTGCTGCCGCAGCTGCGTCGTTAATCGGCGATCGCGTATTGGATAACACCGAACTCACCGAATCCCGTCGTACTAATGCTTTGCCAATTCTGGTCCCGTCCACAGATAATGGTAGCAACCGTCACGGACAGCATCTGAAAAAATCATCACCCGATACGGGCGCCGTTTCCGGTGTTGGTCCGGGTAAGAAGTCACTGGCAGCGAGCGCTACCGGCGGTGCAGCCAGCTCGGGAGGTACGGGTGGCACCGCGGGCAACAATCAGGACAGTGACGCCGACGACGCTCCCTCCAACACGGTCAGCGGTGCCAGTGGCGGCGTGATGGGTGGTTCCGGAACGGTTACGACCGGCACTAAGGATAAGGATGAGGACGACATTTACGAGTTTAAGTCCACACCGCGGGACTCGAGTTCGTCGTCGAGCGATGAGAAGGAAACGAGCAATAATAATGGTGCACCGAGTGGCGGCGGCGGAAGCAACAATGCCGGCGGAGGAACCGCCAGCACTGGCCTGGGCACTGGTAGCAGCAGCAGCAGCAGCAGTAAAAAAGGATTGGATAAATCGATCGAGGACAAATCGATAGGCGATGATTCGCAGCAACCGCCCCAAGCGCAGCAACCGGATCACCCATCATCGTCGTCGCAGCAGCAGACACCAACGGCGCAACAAGGTGCTGGTCAGCAGCAGCAACAGCCACACGATGAGCCTTCGTCACAGCATTCGCAGCCGTCACAGCAGCACGATCATGACGAAAAGCCAGTCATGCAGCCGGAGCAGCCAGCGGCGGGAACCCTGACTTCCGGTGGTGCCGGAACTGGCGCTTCCGATGGAACCGACAGTACCGGCGTTCCGGCAACCAGTAGTGGTGCAACCGCCGCTACCGGTAGTTCCACCGGTGGCACCGGTTCCTCATCCTCCGGTAGTGTGCCCAAGCGCCCATACTCCGAGCTGACCGAAAGCAGTGAAGAGCCGGCGAACGAGGATGAAACGAAGCGCAAAAAGCGCAAGGATGGAGATCCCCTCGGTAAGGACACGGCGGCGTCGGGAAAATCGGGCACCAGTGCCGGTAGCCGCGGAACGATACCGCGGCAAGATAAGGGCACCAAATCGGCGGGTGTTCCGTCGAAAACGCTCGGTCTCTCGGCCAAGACCACCGGGCTCGATCGGAAGAGTCCGTGCGCCAGTCCGAAGCCTTCCGCTACGGCCAGTGCCGGTGGTGGTGGCACTGGCGGCCCCTCGGTCGGTGGTACGGTCGGGGGCAATGCGGCTCAATCCTCTTCGGGCGGCTCGGCCGGATCCTCGTCCGGCAGTGGCAAGGGTTCGTCCGGTACGAGTAGCAGTAACGACAGTGACGGTGAAGCCGCCACTTCCTCCGCGGCCGGAAACTTGGAGGAGTTGGCCACGGGTAAAGCGGTCGATACTGGGTTCGGTGGTGGTGGTGGCGCTGCCGGCGGCGGAGGTGGCCCAAAGGTGCCACCGTTGAAGATAGTTATCCCGCAGCAGAGCGCCGGTGGTGATGCCGACGCGGGAGGCAGCACACGCAATGGGAAGAACGCATCGGCCAGGAATCATGCCGCGTTACCGTACGTGGTGGCCTCGTCGAACAGGTTAGTCTTCCCGCGGTCCTCCTTCTCGCCGATCGGATTAAATTTACGCATTCTTTTCCGCAGCAACGACTCGACCGGTGATAAGGAGAGTACCTCCTCACGCAGCGCCAGCCCGTCGGACTCGAAGAGTTCCGACGAGAAGAACCCGAACCAATCGAAGGACGAACGGACACAGCAGCGTGTCCTGCGGAGTTCGCATCGTGGCGGCAACGGTGGTGGTGGTGGCGGCGGTACCAGTTCATCGAAGGATGGTCATACCGGGGCGGATCGGTCAAACAACTCGTCCCCGCAGATGCAGCAGAGCAGTGGGTCGCCTTCTCCACTCTCCAACAGTGGTTGTGAATCGGCCGCCACCGGTGGTGGTGGTGCAGGCGCCGGAGGGAATGGGTCAGCAACAGGATCGTCAGCTGGCGGAAGTTCCGCAACCGTAGGAGGTTCTGCGAATGCCGCTAGTCCAAGTAGCGCCAGTGGAGGCAATGCCACCGTCGGCGGCACTACGGGAGGTAGTGAGTCGGAAGGTAGCGGTGCTGGAACGACGACCGGTCCGAATCCGAAAAGCCCTTCCGGTGTAAACAATTCGACCGGAACGACCCCAGGAGGACGGACGGAGAATGGCTCAACGAATAACGCCATCACCGGTGCTGGTGCTGGTGGTTCCGATGCCAGCGGAACGACCGGTGGAAGTGCAGGAAACGGCAGCAGTATTGGTGGCACCTCTTCACCGGTTAACGCCGGAAGTGGCACAAACGGAAGCGTAGCTTCCGGTTCCATGTCCACTGCATCCGCAGTGGACGGCACGAACGGTGGTGGAGCCCCCGGATCGTCTCAGCCTCAAAGTGGCTCCACGGTACCTTCCGTGGCCACCAACTCATCGTCCTCGTCTTCTTCCTCCTCCTCATCGGCCTCCGAAACGTCGGTTCATCCGCGTAAGCGTAAGATCAAAACGAGCAAAGATCAGGCGTCCTCCGCGGTGACCGTAGCGAGTGGCTCGACGACCACTGGAACGGCACCACCCTCTGCCACGCCCGGACCGTCCGCTTCGTCCTCCGCTACGACGGCCGCTTCCGCATCCGCCGCACCCGCAGCCAGCGGGATCGCGTCGGAAGACAAGAAAGAGATTCGCGATGAAACCACCGACGTCCATCCGCACGATCAGCCGATCACGAACTGCTACCAGATGTACCTTAACATACGCAAGCAGATCGAACGCCGCCAGAAGAGCCTCTTTCCGGTGCAACCGAAGCCACCGCAGGGCTTTAAGGACTATCTGATGAATCGCTGCACGTACGCACTGGCCGGCAAAACTCCGTCGGAACCGAACATCCAGGTTCCGGCGACGTTGCCCGTTTCGCTGAAGGACCTTTTCCACGCGCAGGAAAAAGAGCGCCACAAGCTCAAGATGCAGCACATCGTGGAGAAGGAAAAGCTGGTGCTGGCGGTCGAGCAGGAGATTTTGCGTGTCCACGGGCGGGCAGCACGAGCCCTGGCCAATCAATCGTTGCCCTTCTCGGTGTGTACCATCCTGAAGGACGAGGAAGTGTACAACATCATTACGCCCGAGCAGGAAGAGAAGGATCGGAACGCTCGCAGCCGGTACAACGGGCGGCTGTTTTTGAGCTGGCTTCAGGACGTGGACGACAAGTGGGAGAAGATTAAGGAATCGATGCTGCTGCGGCATCACAACGAGGCGGAAAGCTTACACGCGGTACAGAAGATGGACTGGGAGTGGAAGATGAAGGAGCACTCGCTCTGCGAGTTCAAGGCGAAGCCGATCATCGACGACGACGACGTGCCGATGGTGAACGTGAACGACGATTTCGATCTGCTGCCGGCGTAAAATGCGCCCGGCTGGTGGGAGCGCTCACCCTTTGAATACGCCTTTCGCTTATCTGTCCCGCAAATGGGGACCGCAAACCCGCAAACAGGGACACACCTTGGTGTTAGACTGGAACAGGAACAAGATTGGGGCGATCTTTTCTAACGATACTAAATAGAGTAAGAGTTACAAATTGGTGAATTGGTTCATTTTGAAAGAAACTAAAGCCACCCTCGGGAGGGTCAATTGTGTAACAATTTATTTCCTCGTCCAAACTACCTAACTCTAGCGTCGTAAATGCGCTCCGCCTATGCCTCTACATTAAGCGCCGAGTCCCACGCTTTGGCATTGACTTGCTTCAAGATGGCTTTCAACCCTTTCCCGGGGCCACACTCGAATGTGCGCGGAAAGTGTACCCCGGCCTGGCGCTCGTACAGTATGTGTAGTGTCTGCTCCCACTTGACCGGCCGTACGATTTGCTTCGGCAGCTGGCCAACAATGTGACCGGCATTTCGGTAGCACTTGCCGTCCACATTCGAGTGCACGCTGATGCTGGGATCTTGCACACGGATTTTTCGTAATGCTGCTGCAAACGGTTCAACGGCCGGCTCCATTAGTTCCGTATGGAACGCCCCACTGACCGGCAGTCGCTTGAGACGCCGAATGTTGAAGCGTTTCAGGTTTGCCTCCAGAAAGCGTAGGGCTTCCTCGTTGCCGGCCAACACCTTACAGCCCGGGTACAGATAGTTTGCCACCCGACAGTCCGGGTTTTCGATGCCCTTGTCTATGCACCAATTGATCGCCTCCTTGCAGGCCTCCCCGATGCGTCCGTCCGCACCGAACAGTGCCGTTGCCATGGCCCCTTTCGACTGCTGGGCCGCCAACTGCATTGCTTCTGCGCGGATTTGCACCAACCGGACGCCCTTGTCGAAAGGAATCGAGCCCGCGAAGATCAGTGCCGTTAGTTCACCTAAACTGAAGCCGGCCGTGGCGAAACAGTTGTCGATCGCATTCGGTCGTTCTTCGCGTAACTGCTCGAGGGCCGCCAGTGACGTGACCATAACGGCCGGCTGGCAGTACTTGGTCTGATCCAGCTTGCTCTTGGGACCCTCGATGCAGATCTTCAGCAGATCGTAACCGAGTACCTCGTTGGCGAGGGCGAAAATATCACGCGCCCCGGGAAATTTGAGCAGCTTCGAGCCCATGCCCACGTACTGCGATCCCTGCCCGGGGAACACGATGATATTTGTTTCCCGTGGATCGATCGTTGGTCGGGCCGCTTTTTGTGACTGATCGCGGCTGATGTACGTTCCGGCAACGTATGGCAGCGTCGCCCAGTCACTTTCTTCACTGCGTCTGGCCAGATCTTCGAAGGATGCAGCATGTTCCAAAAGCTTCTTCACGCTCTCCGAATCGCCGGCCGCGATGGGGGGCACTTTGGCGTCGGTTCCTAGCTGCCGCAACGTGCGATGTAATCGACGATGGAACACTCGAAACAGCATGATGAGAGTTATTAATCAGTCCCAAAATTGAAGTGTTGACAAACCAAGCAAGACAAATTAATGAACTTTTCTTAAAACATTAACAAAAAGGATCCTTGAGATTACCGGTCAACTGCAGGATTTTGACAGAACCATATGGGTTTGTTTATGTTTTGATTCCTCGTTTGCCGAATACCATCTAAAAGTGAACAGATCCTAAATCTAATCGGTGAATTCAAACTAATCTTTAAATCGATGTTTCAAAAAGTGTTTATTTCTTCGTATAGTTTCCATTTTTTCTATTCACAAAAACAAAAACACCTATTGCTCCTGATCAACAAATATGTTCCTGCAGCCATGGCAAAGAGTTTGCTTCAGCTGTCCTAATTCTGCTTCATCTTCGCCGTTCACCATCCGCTCGGCATCGTGTTCCATTTGCTTCGATTTTTCTAAAATTTCCTCGTGACTACAGGATGCATGAATGCGCGAAGATACCAGCCTCGAAAATTCCGTTGCAAATAACGTTTTTGACCCCCGATAGTCCAGAGGTGCGCCACAGAACGCACATTTATCCCGGTCGTTACTCGCTGATGTCTTCCTAGCATCAAGCAGTCCCAGATAATCTTCTTCCGTGCTTGCACCGATAGTGGAACCAGGCGGAGGAGCTTCCAGTTTATCGCCGGTACGATAGATCGTCGATACGGTGGACGGAAAACTCTCTTGCAAGTTGTCGATGAACTTTGCCGTCAGATTCTGTAGGCTTGGCTTGTCTCCAAAGTGATTCTCGTGAGGTAGACACGAATAGCGCTTCTCAGTGAACTGCAGATAGTGCAGGATCTCGTCCGGATTTAGATCACGCAGGGGTCGGATAAGTTTCACCGACCCGTCTCGATCGTCACAGAAGGCCACATCCTGTGCAATGGAACAACCCCGTCCAAGAGCCACATTAGAAAGCAGCGTTTTCGCCAGGTCGATCCCAATGTCCGACAGAAACACGTAGCTACAGTTGAGGGACTTTGCGATGGCTTTGTACGTTCGCTTGCGAACTTGCTCCAACAGATCTTGCTTCGAGGTGTTGGACCGTGTGCCGTTTATGATCCGCAGCAATCGTTGTTCATCTTCCTCGAAGCCCCCAGGGAAAGAAACGGCAGGTAGTAATTCGACTGCCTTCGGAGAACCGGTTACAGTGTAATGCACCGGAAAGCTGTACTGCTGCAGAAGCTCCGCAATCGTGATTTGTTTCTTCTTCCGTTCCTCGGTAGCTTTGCTAATAAAATCATCATCCACGTAAAGCAGCACAGGCTCTATCCTTAGTTGTTTGAACGAATCCTGCTCCAAACCAAACCGAACCATATCGAGCAGGGCTATGTTTTCCGGTGTTCCGGTGAATATGATGAGAACACGAGACCCCCGGCGGACGATCTTCGAGGAGCCGAGCGATGCCCGAAACTTGTGGCGCACGTAGTGCAGGAAGCAGGGCCGACATTGTGCTTCCTTGTGGTTCAACTTGAGCACGGCAACCTCCGTATTGCACTTACGACACAGCTCATCGGCGGCCAGCCGCGGTTGAGGCGAATCCTCCTTCATTCCGTGGGCACCACCATCGTCACCGAAATCATCTTCCACAATACTGCACATTTTATTTGGTAAATAATGCGAAACAAATCGCCGGAACTAGGCCAACAGAAAAGGATTGTTATTGTAAACAAATACATGAGGTTTTCCGAAAACTGTCACTTGTTTGTTTTTCTTGATACTTTTGAAACGCATCTAAATACGAATAGCTGATTCAGCCGTTTGCTCAGTAGCATAAAACTGTGTTTTAATAATTTAATTCGAAAATTAAGCAAATAACACAGAGTTATGAAATAAAATACAATATCCTTTGCGAAGGCGATCGAAACAGTAGGAGCACGTTCGCAGAGTTCACTCAGTGCTTTTGACAGCTGAGTGGTCTTTAGATGGAGAAAGCGAGTTGTAAGTTTAGCTTATTAATGGCTAGAGCGTCGACCCAGTTCCTTTTAGCAATTCTTTTATTCTCTTATCAGTTTCCTTCCTTGGCCAACACTTTTATTTCGTCTTCTCTCTCCGGTTCTCCATTTTCAACTGCCTCCTATCCGTTTATACCGCTCTCATCGAGTCCAAACCTCTCTAATCGGTCCTGTCACTACCTGTCACTCGCATGCATATTATAACTATCACTCGCATGCAAACTTTCACGCAACACGAGTGCTGTTGAAACAGAAACTGTGCAAAGTGCAAAGTACCTGTGTGAGTGAAAAGGCCGTGCAAACCGCGTACCATCTTTTTCCATATTTTTGCCTGATATCTGCTTGAAATATCCTCCGTTAAAGTTCAAAATGTAAGTAAACGAAGTAGAGAATCGTAAAATGGTGTAGAATAGTTTGTGGTAAAAGGTTTTCCAGCCCAGCGTGACGGTGAAAATTTCGTCATCAATTAGCGCTCCGCAAAGTAATTTCCAAGATGGCGGCATTAGAAAAGTTGCCTGCATTTTTTTTCCTCTAACATCTACGACCTATTCCCCTTGCCTTTGGTTACCATGGAAAATTAACGAAGCTCCGATCGCCCGTCCAATAAATGCCCGTCACTGCAGAAAATATACATTTTATGACCCATTCTGCATTGTTCGAGCGCCATCAATGTAACAATATTTCAATTATTGATTTTTCGGCGATGGCTGTTCAGTTAATTGATTTTTCAATAATGGGTCATTAGAAATCGGTAAGAGGTGGTCGTGTTTAATATTCGTGTTTCTACGGTTTTTCTTTCTAACAGGTACGGAAATCGCCCGCAAACTGGCAATAGTGGATTCCACCGTGGCGGTGGTATGGCCGGAGGTCGTCCAGGAGGTGGCCAGATGGGAGGCGGTTTCCGCCGTGACGGAGGCGCCGGAGGTTACGGTGGCGGCAACGGGCCATCGTTTGACCGGCAATCGCAGAATGGCAAAAATCTTCGCACCCTGAAGTGGGAGCCGGAAGATTTGACGCCCTTTGAGAAGAACTTTTACCAGCCGTCGGCCGCCCTGGTGGGCATGTCCGAGGGGGAAATTGCGGGCTACTTGAACAAGCATCAGATCACCCTGAAGGGCCGCGAAGTGCCGCGACCGAGCATGGACTTTGAGGATGGTGGTTTGCCGAGCTACATCATGGAGGAGCTGAAGCGACAGGGCTTCAGCAAACCGACGGCCATTCAGGCACAGGGAATGCCGATTGCACTGAGCGGCCGCGATATGGTCGGAATTGCACAGACCGGGTCGGGCAAAACGCTGGCCTACGTCGTGCCGTCCCTGGTGCACATTCAGCACCAGACCAGCATCCGTCGTGGCGATGGACCGATCGCACTGATCCTGGCACCCACCCGCGAACTGGCGCAACAGATTCAGCAGGTGGCGACCGATTTCGGATCGCGCGTCAGTGCCAACAATACGTGCGTTTTTGGCGGAGCCCCCAAAGGCCCGCAGATACGCGATCTCGAGCGCGGCGCTGAGATCGTCATTGCAACCCCCGGCCGGTTGATCGATTTTCTCGAGCGCGGAATCACGAACTTGCGGCGCTGCACCTACTTGGTGCTGGACGAGGCCGATCGTATGCTGGACATGGGCTTCGAGCCCCAGATCCGCAAGATCATGGGACAAATCCGGCCCGATCGGCAGGTACTGATGTGGTCCGCAACGTGGCCGAAGGAGGTGCGAAATTTGGCCGAAGAATTTTTGGCCGATTACGTTCAGATTAACATCGGTTCGTTGAACCTGTCGGCGAACCACAACATCCTGCAGATCGTGGATGTATGCGAGGACTACGAGAAAGATCAGAAGCTGATGAAGCTTTTGACGGAGATTTCCGCCGAACCGGACACGAAGACGATCATTTTCGTCGAGACGAAGCGCCGTGTGGATGACATTACGCGCATCGTAAACCGCAATGGATGGCGCGCCGTGGCCATCCATGGTGACAAGTCGCAACAGGAGCGTGACTACGTGCTCAGTGCATTCCGTAACGGGCGCCAGGGCATCCTGGTGGCCACGGATGTGGCGGCTCGTGGCTTGGGTAAGTGTTTACGTTCCGCTCGATGGTACCGCTGAGTTCCAGCAGGAAACCAAAGCAATCATCACCCTCTAAAGAAAGACTAGTAACAAAAAGGTAAATGTAGAGATTGACGTCCGGTGCTGTTGCTACAAACAGCATTTGCCCAGGAATACGCACGCACGGCTCGCGCTAAAGAAGATTCAAAACAAACCGTAACTGCCATGCTCGGGAATATCGGGTATGGTCTCGGGGCAAACGCGCGTGGGTTCCCATCCCATGGGTGGATTTGCCTGCATGACCCACCCGTGTCGATCCCAGCAGGACAGGACAGGCGTGTTTTGGAATCACAAACCATCCGGCCCCCTCGTCGAAAGGACACACTTGTTCCCGCCATGAATCGGTCATCGTTTCCGACATTCCGGAGGAAAGTGACGCATAATATTTCCACGGTTGCCCCCGCAAACACGGGGCAGGTTGTTGTTGCTGCGAGATCCGGGCTACCGATGTCTGTCTGCATGTTTACCGTTTAGCAAACAAAAGTCAAAACAAAAACTTCTCTCACATTTTTCACTCGTACACCATTCTCCGTTCCGTACTGGTACTGCATTTTTTTCTGGGATAGTTATTCTGCTTCATGCGTATGGCGCGCATGATGGACTCTCTTAGCAATCGTACATCATCTGCAAAGATAACATACACACCCTGCTCTACTACCTATAAGACACCGCTGTGAACAGTTCTGTGAAGCTTGAAGGAAAGCTGTGCGCCACAGCTGGCTGGCGCTTGCATTGCAATCAGCGCAAGAGCGCAAACAAACACACGTTGTAGCCAACACCTTGTCAGTCACTTGAATTCCGGCCGAGATCGATTGTAACCATGGTAAACTTATTGATAAGAATAGCGACACGTCGTAAGGGAGACAGAAAGAGAGAGAGAGTGCTTATACGGTTAGATTTATGATGTTGTGTGGAGTCCCTAAAAGGCGGGCGAACAGATACACGCCCCGAGAGGCGTGGAGTTCTTACTGTCGCAATTCGAACCACAGCAGCAGCAGCTGATCAGCTGAAGCCGCACAAGTCACACCTGCTGGGGTTACATTGTTCTGTATTTGTTTGAAGTATTTGTTTCTGTTGCTGTTGGCCGTGATGGACGAAAATGGTTTTATGTATTTCCTGTATTCACACAACATTTGAGCTATATAACCACTTAACCCAGCAGTTTACAGCACGATTCGAGTTTTGGTAAGTATCTAAGCAACCTCGAGATGCAGCAGGACCTACCGCGTTGCGATATTTCTTTCAGCTGCTTCTAACGGCAATGGGTCCGCGACAAACACACCGGCAGTGCTAACGGAAGTTTGTTCTGATTAGGTCCACGAAGATCCACGAAGGGTAACTTAGCATATTCATATATATTAATCCATCGTGAATACCAGGAAAGATATAAAATTGAGCCCATTAACCGAAGCAAAATGTGGTTTGGTCGGATAGGCTCGGGCCGCGACCAGCAAAACGAAACAAGGTTGATGCTCATCGCACTCTTTGATGCAAAAACAAATATGGAGGCAGTTGAACTGTGAACGGGCAGCAGCAGTGTGCTTTTGCTTTGTTTTGTGACGTTATTAGCCAGTAAGAATGATCTATCGTCCCAATATAGGGCTTTCGGGCTTTAAAGCTGAAATAGTTACTAGTTAGTGACACTAAACACGAGCCGGGGGAGAGATGATCCCGAGCCCGGACCGATTCCGGATGGACTAGCCGTGTGTTAAACTGTCGTGGGCTTCTCCCTTCTTGCTGGAAGTGGTAGACTCCTTAGATTCATTCAGCTAACCTTAAACACTCTTCTGTGCCAATAGCGACTCGATCGATAAGACTGTAGTAGTTGGTCATTCTCTTTTCACACACGCCTAAGGACTTGTTAACGCATATTTCACTCACCGCTCTCTTTATCATTGTGTTTTTTGTTTTCAATTTATCCAACGGGGCACGATGGGGCAAAGAACGCCCGACTTTTGTGTGTGCTGTGTACAAAGTCTTTCACTCCAGATGTGTCCCAAACAGCCGCCACACGATACGTAGACCGTTCGCTCTTTACTCAAGGTGTTTTACTTTCCTTAAAGATAATTTAAGCTTTGATTGTTATATTCTAACCTAGATCCAATCCTGCTTGGTCGGTTGTTGTGTTAGCTTTTCATGCCTTAATGAGGCTTGAGGGAGCTTCAAAGTCAATTCCATAATTCATAAATCGATGCTGCTGCATAATATTAGTATGAGATCGAGGGGTATCATGCTCAAACTGCTTCATCATTGAATTTTGTGATCTACAAAAACCTTATACTATTAGTGGCAAGTGGACCTAATGTCGTCCATCCGACGATGCTTCCCTTCGAACACAACGTCGTTCTGGTTTACGGTCGGTGGTCCCCCGGCACGCTGCTGTGTGGCACGTGGGGCGCTGCATCATTACTGGGCGAAAGACATGTCGTGTTCCGAATTTTCGTAGCTGATTCGACCTGCCATGCTCCAGGTTGCGGTTTCGTTATGGGCCACTGTGCTTCACGTGTGGCGTAACTCATAGGTGTGGTGATATTTATGCATGAAGGAAGTTCCTTAAGAGTGAGTGAAACAAATTGGGGACAAACAAAAACACTGCATTAGAAATCTCCTGTGTGATCTCTCCTGGCCACTTGCTTGACTGTACAAAGGATGTAATCGGTTTCGATATTTGGGTACGTTCGTCTAGAGGCGCGCGCATATCTTACGATTTTTGCCAAAACCAACTTGTAGTGGACGTTGTTTAGTTGCCTTTCTAGCTTCTCGGACGTAACGTACTGAAGGTGCTTCAAATGATTCGAATCTCAAATTAAAACAACAAACACAGGTGGCAACAAACGCTTTTTCGTGTTCCACAGAAAAAAACACATTTATTATTTCATTTGTACAGAGACAAACGGAAGCGAAATTCCGACCGAACACAGAGCGTCGGCGAGGTGTGTTATGCTTTAAAGACCATTTTTACCTAATTATGTCGCTTTTGTTTCTCTTGCTGGATTTCGGCATCCGTCCGTTTGTGGCTCGTTGTTTGTGTTCTATTGTCTCTCGCGCTACATCTCGTTGCAGATGTTGATGGATGATTGGTGAGATCGGTACGAAGTCTAAAGAATAATACAATATCCCACGTAATTTTCTTCACACTTCACCTTCGATGGAGAATCCACTCTACATACGTTGTATCCCCTTATTTTTCCTTCACTTCGATTCACGGTCTCCGCCACGGTGAAGATGCAGAATAACCTTCCGGACGATTCCCGCTCTTGTTCTTTCTTACCGTTTTCTTTCGTTTATTTCCTCGACATGTCGAGACTTTTAAACGACTTTCCTCAGTAACATGACACAGTACTTGGTACTAGCTTTCCCCTCGCGTGTGTACATTAACTGGTCCGGGTCCGGCATTACTTGCAATGTCGCCCGAAATTCTGTCCCCCAAAAACCCCCCAAAGCCCACCCCCACACCCCCTCCGCGAGCGGCGCGAGAGAGTATAAGCAATAACACAAGCTTCCCGTGTCACATGCCTGCAGATGTGGAAGACGTAAAGTTCGTGATCAATTACGACTATCCGTCCAATTCGGAAGATTACGTGCACCGGATTGGTAGAACGGGACGCTCGAACAACACCGGCACCGCCTACACACTGTTCACCAACTCGAACGCCAACAAAGCCAACGATCTGATCAACGTGCTGCGCGAAGCGAATCAGGTAAGCTGCCGTCCGCAGGAACCGTTTCCCGTGTCATGCTTTGTCACATTGCCTTCTCTCCCCTGTAGGTCATCAATCCCCGGTTGGTTGAGCTTGCCAAACCAAACATGGGCAAGGGTCGTCAACGGTACAGTAACCATCGTTTCGGCGGACAGCAGAACCGTCCTCCGCGGGATGGCATGTTCGGTGGTAGCGGTGGTGCTGGTGCTCGGTTCGGCGGACAGCGCGATGGTGGTGGTGCCCCGAAGTTCGGTGGTGTTGGTGGCGCTGACAAATACGGTGCCCCCCGCGATGGCCGGGCTATGCAGGCCGCCTCCGCCGCCATGTACGGTGTCGGAATGGCCAGTCTCTCGCAATCGCTCGGTCTCAGTGGTAGTGCTGGCGGTCTGAAGCAGGTGGCCGTTGGTGGGCTAGGTGCAGTGTCCGCCGGGCAACGGCAGAGTCGATTCTCCGCTCCCGCATCGGCATCGTCCGCTGCTGCCGCAGCCGCGGCCGCCAGCGCTTTTGCGTCGAGCTACCAGCAGGGTAAATACGCGCTAAGCGCCGCCGGTGCAGGTGCGGCCGGACTAGCCGGAGCGCATCCGTCGGTGGCGGCCGCAACCAATGGTGTCGCGGCGTACGGTGCAGCACCTCCCTCGTACAAGTCTTCTGTCGGCGAGGCAGCAGCCGCAGCGGCGCACCTGTACGGCGGTGGTTACACGACCCGGGCACAACCAGCCAGCATGCCGTCGAGTGCTGCGGCAGCGGCGGCGGCCGCAGCCGCCGTTTACCAGTACGCTGCGAACGGAGCCACCCCGGCCTTTGCCTACCCACCGCCGCAGGTAGTGCTGAACTAAGTGTCCGACCGACCGACCGAAAGACGGCACTCAATATGTTTTCTGTGAGAGAATTATTTAAATTGTCACCCATACCGTAGCGCTTAAGTTACATCCCGCTTTTCTCGCCCTTGAATGCGTTTTTCATCGTAAACGGCAGCCCCACAATCGGTTGTTGATCAGTGATAGAGTTTGGGGTGGTGGTTCATTTTCTCCTCGTGGCCCTGTGGTGGTGAGACGGCGGATGGTCATGGGGTTTAATTTATTTCCTCTCGCCTTTTTTTGCGCCCTTTTCCATCGTGATTAGACGCGATCGCGGCTGGCTGGCTGGAGTGGCTTGGCTATCGAGAGTCTGTATGCGTCCGCGAAGGGCACCGCGCTGTGTCGCCAGATGATGCAACAGGGGCCCGTGCAGTGGCCCGCACTAGGTGGGAAACAATAGTGATGCGTCGGTGAAAACGGATGCACGTAGTGCGCCTTGAACTTAACCCCGAAAAGCAAGCGGGTCGCGTGGCTACCGTGAACTTGAAATCGGACGCGCCGACGACGGACGGACGCGGCCGTTTGCTGGCTCGCCGACTCAGCACAGTCGGGTTCTTGGCTCAACAATTTCAAGCCTTCCGCGCGGATTAGATAACCGGAAGCGGTCACCGAAAGCCTTTTCTCGACTCAACATCCCTCAAGTACGAGTGAAGCGTGGCGCAGTGAGTGCAACAGTTGGTTCTGGGTATTATGTGCAACATACGCGGCTGGCAAGCGATAAGCGGCTGGAGCCTGTCCCCCGAACGGAATAATGTTGAGTGTGATTCAGGGTGATGTCGTGAAGGTCACTCTCATGCCGCTTGTGGACTCGTGAGCGGCGCAAAAAGAGTGAAATTCTAATGCAGTTGCTGTTTAGAGACGAGGAGAAAACTAGAAAGTGAAGTGCACGGCGAACGGAAGTGCAACCGATAAGATAGTGCCGATCTTGCGTTTGTCAATGTCCCGTTTGAGGGCAGGTCTAGTGGCGTGACAGAGTGTCGGGCGAGCTTCGAATTGCCGTCGGTGCTCCGAACGGTCATCTGTCCAGTTCTCCAGCTCCACAAACACACTAGTTGGTGTTGGTGTAACGGTTGTAACGATAAGCTGATTACACAACACACGGCGTCGTTCTATTGACCCTGAGGTTCCTATATCCGCATCCACCAAACAAATAGCGACTTGAAGGAGCGGATCGCCGCGCCCCGCGGGGACGGGGTCGTGAGTTGCGTGTGCAGCGGTCACAAAGGTACGTGGAACTGCAGCTCGTCCGCAACCGTAAATAAACGCTGTTTACATCCAATAAAGGAAGTCGATTTCGCGCCACAAAACACGGCGCGTAACGGGGGTGTAGGTTCGGGAGACTTGAATGACTTCCCTGACTTGCCCATTGCGCGCCACCTTAGTCGAGTGCGGAACGATGAGCTACGGGTCGTTGGAAAAGGCAGAATAATTACGGGGCTTTTTGCAACACACACACACACACACTGACTGGACTGGACAGACCACTGACTTAATCAATGAAGTGTAATTAATTATGATTTCATTAATGTTACACAATCAGCGCTGTCTTGCGTCATACCGTCGGAGGTTTGTCGAATTCTTTGAAAACAATTTCAGTTATTGGTGGTAGATGAGTGGTTTTTAACCTGGCCCTACGTTTAAGTTGTAACTCACTAAAGCTTACCTGCACCGGTCAACATCCCCGGAACGATAATTTTAAATCAATAATAATTTAACGTCCAGAACGCTGTGGAAATTTTTCTCTTCCCATTTACTCAATACAATGAATAGCATAACTAATAGCGGTACATATTATCATAACATTTCATATGTTTACTGATTACTAAATCTAATTCTAAACATAAACTATTACCGGTTCACCCTTTAAAGGGTGTTGCTACACCGACATCATTTCTATCAAGATCAATTCATGTTTGGACCGATCAAAACCAACATAATAGTCGTCGTTTCAAGTAAGGAAGACTTCTTCCACCGAACGTCGTCCGTTCGATCAAAAACCCCTCCTGGCTTGTTATTTATTTGTTTTCCTAAGTTGCCATCGTTTTTCCCCATTCGTAGTACACATTGACTTCGCTTAAGTACACTAACCGCAATGGTGAATCACTTGGCCGAGTGCCCGCGGGTGCCACGTTTGCTTCCAGCAGCCGACCGGCTCCACCAACACACTGGCTGGCCAGAGAGGGTGGTAGTAGTTCCCGATGCACTCCGAATATTACACAATCGGGTGCGCGCAAAACGGCGAATCAAAACAATTAGTGGCCAGTAGTGGCGTGGTGCCGGTGATCCGCCCGAGCCCGTGCGATGGTGTGCGTGAAAGTGCAGCGCACTGACTGACGTTCTAAAGTGCGCCGCGCAAAAAGATGTTCGCGTGCAGCGTATTATCAGTTGCACGGTCCAAGGACGCTCGTGTGTTCTTCCCGTCCGCGCCCTTTTCGGCTTCTCCCCCGCCCTAAACGGAATTCACGGCCAACGGTGGAGGCGCCTGGTGGTGGTGGTGTTGGTGGAGCTGCGAAGCCACACACGCCACGGGCTTTACGGGCCGTTACACCGTGTGCCGATCGTGTGGACATCGAGCGCTCGAACTGGAGCCTCGAACGGCGGTCACGGGTTGCGTGACGGATTGTTTGTTTACAGTTCGCATTTTCCGGGAGGTAATTTGGTCAACTTTGAAGTACTCAATCGATCAACCTCGTAGTAGTTTTTTAAACATCATTCTATCTATTCATTCACCGTCCCCGCACCGGATTCCGGTGTGAGTGGTGGCCGCTCGTGGCAGCAATTCGCCAACCGGTTTAAAGCCGCTTCAAGTGGCCGGGTCGGGCCGGGTAATCAATATTTGCGTTCGCCGCGGGTCCCGTTTGCGTCGTTCTGGAACCGCACCGATCGCTGGCTGGCTCGTGCATAAAATCCTCGGCCAGCCCGCGCCGAGTCGCTGTGATCGCTTGCACTATATTTACCTACCGACGGCGGAGAGCTGTTTTCCTTATCTCGCGCCTTTGCGGCCGAGAAAAATGGCAAGAAAAACAGTGCGCGCCGTAGCGGGCGTTCGGTGGGCAACTTTTATCAGCCATCATCGGGACAACAATTATTATGACACCGGATGATGGGCACTGTTTACCGATCATGATTATTTGCTCTTTCATTACCGTTTTTGCGTCGCCATTTCGGGATCGGAGTGGAGGAGAAATTTGTTTTCATCGCAGTTTGATAAGCATTTGCGCCCGTCTAATTGTTACCTGTATTTATTAGCACAGTCCGTCATGAGCCGCAAGAGGGAAACAGGAAAACTATGAAAGATGATTTTTCACTCTAGTGAACTTTACGGCATTGCCGTTTGGGAATAGATTAATTAAAAATTATCGCCTGTCGGGGTTGTTAAAACTTTTCCATTGCGCGGAGTTTATGAAAAAATATATCGTCCAAAGAACGTGTCTCAACTTCTCGCGAACCGAATCGAATGAACTACCAACCAACCATTTCATTTTATTTTGTCAACTTCCAAGCCGAGTGTACAGCTGTGATTACAGAGCGTGTCATCCTTCGAAACATTGGTACAACTGCAAAGAATGCATCGGTAACTTTAGCTACTTCTCCGCTAGGTTGAAAGGAGATGCATCTGGCCAGACAAGAAAAACCAGATTACATCGTCGCCTTTTTCCCAACTGATCCCATTTTCCTTCGTTTCGTGTGCATGTCACGCAGCAAATTGACTCCTTTGTAGCGTCAAACGCCACCTGTTGAGCCAATTATTCGTGTAAAAGCAAAGAAATGTAAAGGCAGCGAAACTAACGACCCCGGCCCAGAGCAGCTGCACTCACGGACACGGATTTATGCGGAAGGGGTCGGTCGAGGCGTTACAAGCGGTTCCGACGAAGGGAATCGGAGCCGATCCAGTGTCGTAATCATAGTCCCATTCCACGGCTCGAGAGGAAAACAAATAATTTCACATCCTTGAGCGCACAAGGACCAAAGTTGGGGACGGGAAAGCATTAACCTACTGCCGCGCGCGGTCTGGGATCTGAGATGCGAGGGATGCCGTACAGGTTCGTACGGCTCGTACCATTGGCGTCTTCTGCTCGTGACGGGTTAAAATTGCACAGAACCATTCGTCTTGTGTACCTTTTTATAGGGCTTTTCGGGAAAAGGAAAAGAAAGTTTTCAGCGACTGAGGGGAGCGCCGGTCTGACAGCGCCGGAGACCAGTGAGCGGAACCAGACCGATTATCGATGGGCGACCAGAGCTGGCTCAGGTTAGGGGCCCGGTCTGTGGCTGACAAATATTTGACAAGCCGTACAACGATGGCCGATGGATTGAGATTGGAAGTTGGGCTGTTCCTTAAAGTCCCAGCGTGTTACAAAAATTGAATCACATCAATCCGTCCGATTCTGCTCCGTCCGTTTGTGAAGTAAATAAAACTGGCCACTGAGGGGAGACCCACGCTCCGTGGTTCCGCGGTGCGATAATTGAAATGAAAGCCGAGCCCGGAAAGAAGGCTCCTAATTAACGCACTTCGATGCTCGCCCAGAAATGCTACACCGACCGGGTGCTATCGGGTGTTATTAACCTCTCTCTCTCTCTCTGCCCGTGATTCCTGTCTCCCGATGCCGAACACCTTCTCGATTTCCGTTTGACGTCCACGGAGGGCGTTCTCCAGGCGTTTGTGACGAGAAACTTCTAGACTTCCGACGGCACCGTGGCGTTGCTCGGCCCAGCTAAGATATGCACATGCTAATAGCGCGGGGATGACCGAAATCCCGATTCACGGCACCACACACACCGTGCGGGGTGTCGATGACCGGTCCGCCAGAGGATTTCCATCGGATTAGCATCCCGAGCGGGGAGCATCCATAAAACATGACCGCAAACCCGTTCGGCCCGAAAAGACAAATCAACGGGTCGGCGGCTCGGCCGGATGAACAATCGGTGCTTCAATGCTAATTCCAAAATAATGGCCACCAGCGGATCGGGCGGACCGTTGACCACGGAGATGCGCCCTCCGATTCGGGCAGGCCGGATTGAAGGCAGACGAAATAATGATGCCGTTGGATTGAATCGGTTGTTAATGCGGTTTTAATTCGCTACCGAGCGTGACGTGGCCGGCCGGTTGATTGTTCTTTATTCATTAAAATCTCGGTGAAATGGCCTCTTTAACTATAGCTTCAACCGGAGGTTCCTCTATGACTGACTTCCCGGCACCCGACAGCCACAGAGCTGTCACATGCAATAACTCTACTTCCAGTCGGTCGGCTCTTTGGAAGGACGAAATCCTCAGTCATTCGACCCACGGGTTGACGTATTGATGAGCTCGCAGCCACCGGAGGGAAGAGAATTATTACATCACGACCGTCATCCGCAACCACCGATACTTGTTTCCGTCGTCGATGGTAAAGTCGGTAAAGCGGTAAGCTTGATCTGGTTGCGTAACCGAGTGGCGAGTGAATCGTTGTTTCAGATCACAGCAACCTGGAATCTGTGTAGCGAATTGTTTCCGCGAGGGACAACTTGTTGCTTCGGCCAACTCGCCCAGATGAGTCGGAGGAGATTTGCAAGGACAACTAACAGTCCTTCCGATAGGTAGACCTTCGCTCCGTAATTCGCGGTTGTGGCCAAACGGAGCGTGAGTTCCCTATAGCGCCGGTCACAAGCATGGTTGGCCTTAGGATAAAGCGTTCGTCCTGCTCGTTTTGGTGGTTCCACAGATTCCCCTTCCGGAATCCTTCTCTTACAGCGATAGTCGACTGTGGCGCGAACCATTATTTTATTACTCTTGAACATTCTTTCTATGGACATTTTATACAATGCGTTACTATTATTATTAGTTGTTCCGTTTCTTGGTGTAGGCAAAGCACATGATTTGCTGGATGGACTGGAGCTAATAAAACCGATCCTGGCCGTTGCATTCCAAATCCGCAGCGCACTGTAGACGCTCCACCCGCGTGATGGCCACGTTCAGTAGAAAGGATATCCATTCGCCATCACCGCAATCGTGGGGCCGGGCTTCCGGTCTTCGGTCGGGTCCGATGGGGCCAACCGACGAATGGTACTCTCTCTCTGTCTCTCACGAGCCACCACCAGGGCTTCGGTTGTTCGGCGCACCGGCTTATAAAAGTGCCTGGCGGGCGCTCGGAGTGCGTCCAGTCGTTCGATGGCGGTCCTCGGGTGACGAACCGCCGAACCGTGTGTGCCGTGCCGTGTGTTTTGTGGTTTGTGGCGCCCGCTTGTGTCCCCCCCCACCGCGGCCCGTGACGTACGGTGGGTTCGTTGCTGCGATGTGGTTTAAGTCTCCCGTTCGGTTGATGCCTTTTCGTCCGGTGCGCGAGTAGCCAACCTCCGCAGGATACTAGCGTTTGTGTGTTGAACAACACGAGCGATGCCGTTTCAGCGATATGCAGGTGGTGTATATTATGTTTACTAGTGGCCGAGTGGTGCGATTGATTGATTTTCGCTTCGTTCCTGACCTCGTCCAGCGTCGAAAGCCATCCCGAGGCCACCGGTGGTTGCGTAATCTAATTAGTGGCTCCTGGACGGAATCCGCTTTCCGACAGCACTCGTTCCAGTAGTTCCGATTCCGTCCTGTGGCCAGCGTGCTGACCAGTCCAGTTGACCGTTGCGCAATATATGGTGTGTGTATATTATGATCCTTTGTTTGTGTTCCGGGAATGCATCCGAGTGGAAGAAAGTTTCAAGTGGCTTCAACAGAAGAAAATCTCGCCCTGTGATCGCTTTAAAGGGCGCAATTGTGTGAATTTCAAAAAAGGAATTAAATGCTTTGGTCTTTAAAGGATAATATTCCTCATTTTGAGATTCGCGTGTGACAGCCGAACTTCAGCCATTTAAGCGACGGAAGATTGAAGCGATGTTGATATCCAATTCGGTCATGACCAACCAGTGACTGTAAGGATCCTTTGCTCGTTTGCTGTCTGCGCCATCGCTGACTGCGAAGGATCCGTTTGCCGAGATGGTTGCCCGAAACTTTTCACTGCAAGACATGCCCTACAATCGCGTCCTGCAGGTGCCGGACGATGAGCGCGAGTACCTCACGCTGGACGAGCTGAAACCGCACCAGCTGACGGAGCTCGGTGTAACGGTGTCGTCCTCGCTGTCGATCACCTCCCAGCCACAGAGGACCGCTCCGGCCACGGCGGACATGGCACCGAGCGCGGTTCTCAGCGGGAGCGACCTGCTACCGAACTATCACCACCATAACGCTTTCTATGAGCTCGGAGCATCGCACGCACCAGCGGCCAAGTAAATATTCACCAGCCGTTAAGCTGCTTGAGTTGGTGTTGATACTGCTTTGGCTTTCGTTACGCGGTCAGCTGTAGTTAGTAGCTCGATTTTGCTTTTATGATTTAGTCACATTGCAACAGTGTTTATTTAATAAGAGAAAGGTAATTTATAATTCAGTAGTTCGGTGATCCTTTCCCTTTAATTTTAAATTAACACACCTCTTTGTTATTGCCACGGCTAGCCAGTGACGCAGATATGGCCCATATTAGAGACTTATTCTCATCGTTGGGATATGGTATAATTTAGGTATTTAGGATTAGATACCCTATTATAACGCTGAATGTAGCAGACTTTATTGATAAGAGTTGTTTCCTATATCCGAAAAATTGATTTCTAAATTAATAAACCACCATTTTTTTAAACCATTTAAACCTTATGTTTGTTATCATTTACTCTGCTTCGGTTGTTCAAAACACGATAAAAGCAATCTTCTGTTGACTACATTTAGAATAATTTGATGTGATTAATTGCCAACAACTGAACGAAGTCCTTTCGGTCTGTATTTCCAGCTCCTCGTCTGTTCCGAATGACCATATGACCGGGCCGGATGCCTCGCTCCTGGTCGATCCTTCGCTGTCCGGTACGATGTCGGCGGTGACCAACATGAGCGCCCTATCGGTGGCCAGTAGTGGCCACCATCACCATCACCATGGCCACCAGACCGCAGCCAGTGGGCCACGCAAACGAAAGTTTTCGTTCAAGTAAGTACTCGCCCCGTCCGTAAGAAAAACGTCCCAAGATTTAACCTTTACGCCCTGGCTTGGAGAAGTTTGGCTTTGGTGAAGTCCTACGAGTTAACCGTTCGGCGGAGTCTTTCTCTCTGGCAAGGTGACATTTGCTGAAAAACAATGCCAATTGCAAGCGTTTGAAGTGCCGTTCTCCAAAGCGAGAAAGTTCTCGGCACAAGAATCCTTTCGTGGAGCCCTACGATCCCTGCGAGTTGTGGCCGCTATTGTCACCAACCAGGCTCCGTGGATCCGTCTTCCCCATGGAATCCCGGTGCTCCCCTCCGGGTGGCGTGGTGTTAATTTAATAATTATGTAAAATCTGTCACCCGACGACATTTCTTTCGAAGCGTCAGCATCGCGGGAGGGATTTTTTTGTTTTGGGGAAACAATTTCCACCGGAAGCCCACGAAAACGTTTGGCTCCTTAGTTGGGGTGGCAAGGTACTTTCGAACACCTCTGGAAGCCAGGCACCTCTGACGTAATGCCATTTGCGGGGCTGCCGCTAAACGCAGAAACTGTTGGCGGCAGTCGTAAGGATTCGCGGTCGCGAGTCGTCGCGCGATACGCGCAATGATTGCGGCTCGTTGCGTGGCGAGGTTTTCGCTGGCTTAAGGAATCGAACGCGCCAAAAATAATCAGGGCCAGACCTCGAGCGTCAACAAGAACCGTTTCGTATCGATGCACCCGCCTGTCAGGATGCCTGTTTGAATATTGTAGTCTTTAGTTCCCATTGCAGCGACACAAGCGACATCGAGGATGATACGTGCGATGATTCCAAATCCGTCAGGACGGCCGACGAGAGCAAGAAGTACGTTGGGAGCCTCCAGCACGGCACAGCAGCGCATTAATCGATGCTAAACAATTCCTTTTTGCAGACAAAACCACAGCGAAATCGAGAAGCGACGGCGAGACAAGATGAACACCTACATCACCGAACTGTCCGCGATGATACCGATGTGCCACGCGATGTCCCGAAAGCTGGACAAGCTGACGGTGCTGCGGATGGCGGTGCAGCACCTGAAGACAATCCGTGGCGCAGTTCACTCGTACACGGAAGGCCACTACAAACCGGCCTTTCTGTCCGACCAGGAGCTCAAGATGCTGATCCTGCAGGCGGCCGAAGGCTTCCTGTTCGTGGTCGGGTGCGATCGGGGCCGTATCCTGTACGTTTCCGAGTCCGTTTCGCACGTACTGAACTACTCGCAGGTTGGTTGAGCTCTTCAAGAGGGTCTATCTACGCCGACTCCGAAAGTCTGAAGGTGATTTCTGTCTCTCCTCAAAAGGGTGATCTGCTGGGACAGAGTTGGTTCGACATCCTGCATCCGAAGGACGTGGCGAAGGTGAAGGAACAGCTATCCTCGTCCGATCTCAGTCCCCGGGAACGGCTGATCGACGCAAAAAGTGAGTTTCGAAATTGTTTAAATGTTGTATAAATTTAAAATTGAACGATGTCCCTTTTTCCGCTGTGACAGCGATGCTTCCGGTGAAGACGGACGTACCGCAGGGTGTGACGCGACTGTGTCCCGGTGCCCGCCGTTCCTTCTTCTGTCGCATGAAGTGCAAGGCGAACGTCCAGATCAAGGAGGAAACGGACACGGCCAACAATGTGGCCAGCTCGACCGTGTGTCACCGGCGCAAAAAGCAGATCAATTCCGGTAAGTGCCCGTTCGTGGCGCACGAATTCCTCGGTATTTGAGGTGTCCTGTAATAAAGGATGCGGATTCCTCGGTTTTACTCGGCAGACAAGAAATATTCGGTGATACAGTGCACCGGGTACCTGAAATCGTGGGCACCGGCCAAGATCGGGCTGGAGGAGAACGAAACGGACGGTGAGGGTGACTCCTGCAACCTCAGCTGCCTGGTGGCCGTCGGTCGTGTACAGCCCAACCTCTGCAGCCTTGCGGCGAGCCAACACACGGGTGGTGGTGCAGGGCAAGCGTTACAGCGACCGAGTGACAACGGTACCGGCAATGGATCCACCGGAAATGGAGGGCCCTCCTCAAGCACGGGCAACGGCAACGTGACGTCTACCAGTAACGGAACGTCCGGGGGCGTTGGCAAACCGGCCGTCGGTGGGAGCAACATTCCGAACCTACGCAACGTACAGTTCATCTCACGGCACGCGATGGACGGCAAGTTCCTGTTCGTGGACCAACGGGCAACGCTCGTTCTCGGGTTTCTGCCCCAGGAACTGCTGGGGACCAGTATGTACGAATATTATCATCCTGAGGACATTCCAGCGTTGGCCGAGTCACACAAGGCGGCTCTACAGGGCACCCAGTGTGTCACGACCTCCGTGTACCGGTTGCGCACCAAAGAGTCCGGCTTTGTGCGGCTCCAGAGCGAGTGGAAATCGTTTCGCAATCCGTGGACGAAAGACATCGAGTATCTGATCGCGAAGAACAACGTCATCCTGTCGGAGCTGGCCGGCGACGGTGCGGCTCGCAATGGGACCGGCGGGTACGGGACCGATTTGGCTGACGGAACGAGCGAAGCGTCCGGTGCGACGGGGCGACCCGGTGGCCAACCGAACGTTGGGTACGAGTTTTTCAACCACTGTAAGTGTTTGCTGCAGTCTCCAGCTTAAGGGTAATGGTCTACAGTTTCTTGGTTTCGTTTTTTTGGACAGCCAACGGCCGGGAGATACAACGAATGATCAACTCGCACGTGGAGGCGAGCAAAATTGGGCGTCAGATCGCGGAACAAGTGTTGGATCATCAGCGGCGGCTGGGTGACTCCTCCTCGGGTGAGTAATTGTTACGGCTGCACGGGCAAAGGGCACCAGTTCTAAGCGGATAACGTACCTTCCGCAGAGAGTAGTCCCAATCCGAACGAACCAACGCTGCAGCCCGCCTTCAGCTCGGTCCTGTCGGAGGCGACCCATTCGAACGATGGCACCTCGGGCGAGCACAGTCTGAACGCGTCGAGTGGTGTTTCTCCCTCGTCGATTCCGGTCGTTCCGTCGGGCGTGGTGACACCACGGATAAACGGGACCCTTCCCGGCTACGGACATGTGCAGACGAGCGCTCTCTTGAGTCCCGAGCACGGTAAGGACCTTGGGGGAGACACCCGTTTGGTGCTGTCTTTTCTACTTCTGCTGTTCTTTGCAGATGTGTCCCAAGCGCAGGTCAGCAGCACCGACGGGAACGATGAGGCGGCCATGGCTGTGATTATGAGTCTCCTGGAGGCTGACGCCGGACTCGGTGGACCGGTCGATTTTTCGGGCCTCCCGTGGCCCCTTCCGTAGACACACGGGGACTACGCATGCAGTGCATTTTCTTCAAGGCTATGATCGTGATGAACGAGTACGTTCGGGCAACGGATAGTTACCATATACCAGGCGGGGTTGTCTAGGAGGACCCGGGGCAGAATGTCTTGTACATAGAGTTTTCCAAGCGCCTACAGTTGAGGTCACGCACCTGACGATGGGCCACCTATCAACGAAGCGATACGATTAGCGGAGAAGCAGTCTAAGGTGTAAGAGTAAATGATTCCTAACGGTGCACTGTGATGGGTGTATATTTTAAGGCTACATTAGAAAAACGAAAACAACATGTGTACAAAATGCCAAACGATGAGAAATAAATATAGGATGATCCATCAAGTATTTGGATTGCAAACTAGATTATTAACTAGACTTGAAAGCGCCTAAAGGTATGCAACTTCCCATCATTAAGCATCTCTGGAGAAAGATTCATTTGAAACGGCAACGGCAAGACATTTATTATTTCGTTCCTTTTCTTTCCGCACTGGGTTCTAATAAAACAATGGAAGAGTCAAACAATATACTGTATATGCTACGCAGATAATGTACAAAACTCTCTCCCTAGTAGCGGGGCCGGAACACAACTTCGTACGGTTTCGGGGACAGCGTTATGCCCGGGTTTAGCACGATCGATGGTTCCATCGACGCCCCGCCGGCGGTCGGTCGGAGTAGATCGAACTTTTGCATCACCCCGACGAAGAACGTAAACAGGCAGGAACGGGCCAGCGTTTCCCCGAGGCAGCGACGTTTGCCGATGCCAAAGAACATCAACCGATCCGTGTGTCCCCCGTGTGTCTGTCCGTCGGACGCACCTAGGAACCGTTCGGGGCGGAACTCTTCCGGATCTCCCCAGTATTCCGGGTCCATGTGAACCGTTTTCAGTCCGATCAGCACCGTGGTGTCCTTGGGCACGCGGTACCCACCGAGGCTACAATCGGCCAGCGTACGCCTGGGGCCGCTCACGGGCACGATGTGAAAGAAGCGCTGCACTTCCAGCAGAAACGCTTCGGTGTACGGGAGCTTCGAGCGATCGGCTTGCTGTGGCAGTTCATCCGGTCGAAGGGCACCGTCAATCTCCGTGCGAACCCGTGCCTGAATGTCGGGCCGTACAATCATCATCATGAAGGCGAGATCGAGCGTGGTGCTCGTCGTTTGCCCTCCGGCAATGAAGATGTCCAGGATGATCATCGTTAGCTGGCGATCGGTGAACGTGGACTGCGGGTCATCCCGGCGGTCACGCATTTCCTTTATGTACGCGTAGATGAGATCGTCGGTTGCTTTCGCGTCGCTAAAATTCCGATGGTGCTGCGCGATCGTTGTGGCAAAGAACTCGTTCAGTTCCGTGTTGAAGCGACACAGCAGATTGTAGCCACTCCACTCGGGCGCCAAGAAGCGAAGCCACGGTAACTGACTTAACACGCCACCCGACATATCGAACGCCTTGGAGCGATCCTGCAGCAGCTTGAGCAATCGCCGCAACCGATCGTCATCGCGCGGTATCCGGCTGCCGGTCACGAACGTCCACAGAACATTAATCACACTGATCGAAAGGCTACTGGCGGGCCAGATTGGCCGTTGCTCGGCTCCCCGAATGATGTCCACCAGTTCGTTCAGCTCGTTCTGAATCTGCACCTGCATCGGCTGCCGACCGTAACCGGCCTGCCGGAGATGGCGCGTCACGAAACTGCGATGTTCCACCCAGAACGGCCCATCCGTACAGGTCACTCCCAATCTGCAAACGGCGAATCGGAGCGTCATTAAAACACTTTATCGGATTGCGCACGCTTCTTACCTGGTTCCCATCGTACGAAGGCGGATGAAGAAGTTATCGGGCCGCCCGGCAAACACGTCGTTCCGGTGCACCTCGTTAACGGCCGCGTAGTTGAGGGCCACGACGACGTACTCTCGGCCCAGCTTCAACCCGATCACATCACTACGGTACGTTTTGCCCAGCAATTCGAACGCCTTGTGCTGACCACCGTGCTGACGGGCCAGCTGCCGTATGTAGGGCGTGTTTCCGACCACCGGAAGCCATGGGGGTCCTAAAAAATGAGAGCGAGAAGATGTCCATCAGAAGTCGAACGGTGCATCGTTTCAGCGACGCATCAGCTGATCCTGTGAGCGCGTGGCGCAAACACGAATTGTGCCCCTCCGCGAACCCCGACGGACTATAAATAATCCGATACAAGCGACGCGCTGCCACACACTATCGCATTGCTCTACGTAACTCGCGCTGTCGATGGTGTCGGATGCGCGGCGATAAGCGGCCAAAACTATCCTACTACAACCGCGCGAGGTCTAACCGAGAACGCTGAGTGCGCGATAGCGAAGCTCGGCACTCGCCGCCGCTGCTTATCACTTCCGCGGCCGATCAGCCGCGTCGGTCGTGTTGGTGGCCCTTCTTCTTACCCGGCGGATAGTTGGCCGGGCGGCGAAATTCGTTGATGAGATAAACGCACAACAATGCCACCGCCACGGCCAGCAGAATGGCGAACATTCTCGGTCTCGGACTCCGTTGTCACGACGCACGGTGGCACGAGGAAAGCGTGCGCCGATTGGTTCTTTGTTGCATAACGCACCGAAATCGATCGAAATTAGACTTCCGCAATACGAGACGGCCACACTGGTGGAGGGCGTGACGGGCGCGTACTGGTTGATCTTCGCCTTTCAGGACTCGGCCTGGAAACTGGCGTGCCTTGAGTGATACCGGAAGCGATCACCGGCTGGTTCACGTTCACGCACAGATTGAAGGGGCTCTCCGACGGTCTCTTTAGAAGCCCTTCACGAGCTGACCGCACGCCCCAAATGCACCGAGCAGACTGAGCCGATCACGAGCGCGCGCACGAAACGACTCGTATTCAACTAGACGACTCGTGTTCCGATGAATCAGCTTCAGGGTTGCATTTCCACACGCCGACTGCCGATTGCTGATAGTTGCGCCTGATAATGGCTGCGTTGTGGGACGGTTTTCATATAATAAAAGCCGATCAGAATCAGAATTAATATTGTTCTTGTTTATTTTAAGTAATGTTCAAATTATGTTCCATTTTACAAAAGGTTCTAGAAAGGTGATTTTTTTGGAAAACTAACAAGAAATTGTGGTCAAAATAGCGCCACAAATAATTGGCAACTGTTTTTGGGTTATATGAAGTGATTAAATGAACGCACGATTGCCTACATCTAGGCGCAATTGTGAAGTATGATTTTAGGGGCTCGTAGCTCGCCTGTGGTTTGATGCAACCGAACTGCATAAATCTTTACTTTGTCTGTCTTTTCTAATATGTTTCATCAACCGCTGACGATCGTGGCTGGAAAACGACATGGTACGGTTTGGGCGAAAGAGTAATGCCCGGTTTCAGCGTCATCGAGGGCGCCATTTCATCGCCATCGGCTTCCGGGTCACGGCACAAACAAAACTGCCGCATCACCCCGACGAAGAACGTGAACAGGCAGGACCGGGCCAGCGTTTCCCCGAGGCAGCGCCGTTTGCCCAGTCCGAACGACATCAGACGCTCGGTGTTGACGATGTTACGATCGCCGTCCAAGAAACGCTCCGGCCGAAAGACTTCGGGATCGCCCCAGTGCTCGGGGTCCATGTGTACGTTGCGCAGTCCCATCAGCACCGTGGTGTCCTTCGGGATTCGGTATCCCCCGAGCGTGCAATCCTGCACGGCACGCCTCGGCCCATTCAGCGATGCGATGCTGAAGAATCGTTGGACCTCAAGCAGAAACGCCTCCACATACGGGACCTTCGTACGATCGGCGTAGTGTGGCGAGGCTTCCGGTGCCAGTTGGGTGTCGATCTCTTCGTGCACCAGCTGCTGCACATCCGGCCGCATGATCATCATCATGAAGGCGAGATCGAGCGTTGAGCTAGTGGTTTGCCCACCGGCAATAAACATGTCCAGTATGACCATGGTCAGCTGCAGGTTGGTGGAAGTTCGTCGATTCCGGATCGTCCTTGCGATCACGCATTTCCTTGATGTACGCGTAGATGAGATCGTCGGTTGCTTTCTCCTCGCTAAAATTCTGATGGTGGTCGGCGATCGTTGTTGCAAAGAACTCGTTCAGTTCCACGTTGAACCGACGCAGCAGATTGTAACCACTCCACTCGGGCGCCAGGAAGCGGATCCAGGGCAATTGGTTGAGCGTCCCGCCGGACATATCGAACGCCTTTGAGCGCTCCTGTAGTAAGTTTAGTAAACGCACCAAACGATCGTCCTCACGAGGAACTCGTTCACCGGTCACGAAGGTCCACAGCACGTTGATGACGCTGATCGACAGGATGCTGGAGGGCCAGAGGGGTTCTCCGGAGCGATCGCTCAGAACGCCCAACAGTTCAGCCAGCTCGGCCTGAATCTGAACGTGCATCGCTTCCTGTCCGTATCCTGCACGGCGCAAGTAGCGTGTTACGAAACTACGTTGCTCGTTCCAGAATGCGCCATCGGTGCACGTAACGCCGAGTCTTCGGAGAGGAAACATTAATAACCGTTTACCCGTTCAGCCCATCACCCGTATCATCTTACCTCGTGCCCATGGTGCGCAGCCGAAGGAAAAAATTGTCCGGCCTTCCTAGGAATACGTCATTGGAGAGGATTTCCTTCACGTCTTCGTACGCCAACCCAACGACGAACCGTTCCTGGCCCAGCTTCAAGCCGATCACTGAGCTTCCGTACCGATCGGACAGCTTGTTGAACACGTTGATCAACAGGCCACCATTTTGGCCCGTCATTCTGCGTATCTGCGGAGTGTTGCCAACGATTGGGAGCCATTGGGGACCTAAGGGTGCGAAGCAATTTTAATGATCGTCTACGGCAGCGTGACGCGAAAATAACCTTACCTGGAGGATATCTAGCAGGGCGCAGCAACGCCTTCAAAAGAAAGTAAAGACACAACACCAAAACAGTAATGCTCAATAGGATTGCAATCATTGTTACAAGGCCCTTGAATTGATCGCCCAAGCTGTTTTGCTGTATCCCAAGACAGAAGTACGTCTGATGGAATGGACGGGTTTGACGTACACTTAAATAGGGTTAAACTATTCTTTGTGGCAAATTGCGTGGCGTAGTTGCGAGTCGGTTACGAAACCAACTAGGTTCGATAGCCCGACACTGTCTGGCGTGTTGCTTATCGGTGTGATTATCGATCGCAAAGAATCATTACTACTTGATCATGCTTTTAGTTTGAGTTTATTCAACTCACACTTGACAGAAGGTGGGCTTCAAAGTGCATTTTTAAAACACACAACACACCTACTTTTATGGGTTCAGATTGGAATTTGAGAATTATTCCAAGCGAAACGCAACTTCATTGATAAACAATCATTGATCTCTGGTTTTATGAATGAACTGGCTCCGGTCGTCTTCGGGGCGGGGTCCAAGCTGGAAAAGGAAGACTGTGAAACGGGAAGTAGTATCTTGATCGTACCATGACCATGACTGTGCATCGCACGGACTGCCCTTACCCTGCGGTCCCTCATCCGACGCTCCGACGGAGTAGGTTATGGTAGAATCCAAACAAAACGATTGCAATCCAAACAAATGGTCCTACCTCACACCGACACTATACGGGTAGCGAGTGACCATCGGCCTGATGGTGGGTTCCGAAAATAAGATCCAAAAGCATTCTTTCCCGGGCTTCCGTCAAAGAGTCAAATTGTTTACTTCACGGAAGCCTCCTGACCGCGCGGGCGCATCGACGAGCATGAGCGCCTAAAAATAAATTCCAGCTTGAACCGGCGCCCGGCACATTCGGTTCGGTTTAAATCAACCGATCAACCTGGACTGGAAGCGCGGAAATTTACATGACAAACGCCGGCAGCATCCGCACCGCGGTTCGACGGACGGATGCCACCTATAAAGCTCCGTTGCCGACCGACATCCGGCGTCAGTCACGTGGTTCCCGCCGTCGGCGCTTCTTGTGTGCATCCCCAAATCTCGAGATCAACTGTGAACGATTTCTTCTCCCAGTGCTTGCGGGATGTGGTACGGTACGGCAGTGGGCTTGTTGGTGGCCGTGGTTTTGTACTGCTTTTGGGACGTTCGAAAGCCCAAACACTTCCCACCCGGTAAGACCCCGGAATCATGCCATTTCATTGGAGTAAACCCTAGTAAACGGATCACACGATCGATCGTCCCCAGGTCCGGTGTGGTTCCCGTTAATCGGCTGTGGTGTGACACTGATGAAAAAGGTCCGGACGCTGGGCTTCTACCACCTGATGTGGATGGCCCTTTGCCGCAAGTACGGGCGCATTGTGGGGGTTCGGGTCGGTCGGGACCACATTATTGTGGTGTCGGGCCGGGAAGCGATCCGTGCGATGTACGCCAAGGAGCAGTTTGACGGCCGGCCCGATGGGTTCTTCTTCCGGATGCGTTCGTTTGGCCAACGGCTCGGTGTCGCCATGACCGACGGACCGGACTGGGAAGTGCAGCGTAAGTTTGCCGTACGCACGATGAAGCAACTCGGTATGGGGCGGTCCGAATTCGTGCGGATCATCGAGCGTGAGGTGCAGGAGCTGATCGAGAACTTCCGGGTGCGGGCCGAAGCCGGCGAGATCTTCACGATGAGCGGTTCGCTGGATATCGCGCTGCTGAACGTGGTTTGGGTGCTGATGGCGGGCCAGCGGTACGAGTTGGAGAACGTGCGCTTGAAGTGGCTGGCCGAAGCGATCCACAGGACGTTCCACGTGATCGATATGTCCGGTGGGTCGTTGAGTCGGTTCCCGTGGTTGCGATTCGTCTGCCCGGAAGCCTCCGGTTATGGTCCCATGATGCGATTGCTGAAACCCCTGTGGGGCTTTCTAGAGGTACAACGAGATCCACGCATGTCCTGGAGGTCCTAACATCCCTTTATTTTACACTCGACAGGAAACGATTGAATCGATTCGAAGCAATCCTCACTCGCCCGATCGGCGGGATAGTGTGATCTCGGCCTACCTGGTAGAGATGGCACGTCGGGAGCATCACGACTCGTTCTCCGATGCCCAGCTCGTTAGTCTTTGTCTCGACCTTTTCCAGGCCGGCATCGAGACGCTCAGCAGTGTGCTTGGTTTCGCGCTGCTTTACATGTTACACCATCCGGCCGTGATGCGCAAAGTTCAGCGAGAACTGGACGCGGTGGTCGGTGCTGGTCGGTTACCGACGTCCGAGGATCGACCGAGACTGCCCTTTACGGAAGCCGTCATCCTGGAGGTGGAACGGATAGCCACCGTTGTACCGGTGGGACTGGTGCACCGTGCGATGGATGATGTGGAGCTGTGCGGCTATCGAATACCGAAAGACTCCATCATTCTGCCGCTGCTTTATTCGATCCAAATGGACGCCGACTACTGGACCGACCCGGGCACCTTTCGACCGGAACGGTTTCTCAACGAGACCGGTGATCGTGTGGTGGTGCACCACGACGTGTTTATCCCATTCGGAGCGGGGCGGAGACGATGTCTGGGTGAAGCCCTGGCCAAACCGGCCGTTTTTCTGTTCTTCTCGGCCATCGTCCATCGTTTTTCGATCGAATCGGCGGACACCACACTGCCGCCACTGGAAGGGATGGATGGGATTACGCTTTCACCCAATCCGTTTCGTGTACGCATTAAAGAACGCATTGCGGTGTAACGTATCCATGGAGACTGAGGGAACCTACAATATACAAAACTTTCAAAGATACACATTTGACTTTTTTATTTCTTCTGTTCATTGTTGCGTAAAGTAGGTGCAGAGATCGAATAATTCAAAACTATATTTTAACGAGCATTTTGCGTGCAATGATTTCATTTCAAATGCATTGCATGCAAAACGTCAAACGTCAAAACGAACGTTCGAAATGTCAAAAGTCTCTGTGTGCGTGTGCTTGGTTTGTTGACAATCAACGGACCGGTTTGTTTTGATGTTGAAATTGTTCCGGGGGTTTTGTTAACTTTCCAAAATGGGCAGTAATCGTGCAATTGATTTTGATAGGTAAGCGACCCCGTGTTTAATGTGGGGGCTACAGTGATCGCATTTTTTGTTTTTCTTTGCTTTCAGCCCTTTCGTGAAGAAAGAGAATTGTTGCAAAATTTGCGAAACCACATTTGGACCGATGGAATCGATCTTCTGCAATGCCGACGATACGGAGATGCTGGACAAAATCTACCGAAGCACCCGTGTGGAGGTTCGTTGGCGAAAGTGCGTCATCTGCCGACCGTAGCATTCATTCTCTTTTTCCTATTCCACCGTCAGGTCACCCCGGTCTGTGGTTTAATTTCTCCAATCTGTGCCCCGTGCAACCGTCGGATCGAAGCGTTCGACGTGAACGCTCCACCCAAGGTGGTAGAGTTTGTGATCAAAACGGAACTAGACCCCGAACCGCTCGAAAGCGATCCACTGAATGTGTCCGATCCGATAGAACTCGCCGCGGATGAAGAGCAAGATTGCTTGGCCATAGAAGAAGATGTGCCCGTTCGCAGGCGAGTCAGCAGAGTACGGCGTGATAAAACGGGCCGCAGAGCACGGCAATCCATCTGCAGGGGCCGTGGCCAAAGAAAAGCCAGCACGTCACGTGCTAGAGCTCGTCGCGCTACGTCTTCCAGCGCATCAGGATCGGATTCACGGGATTCGGACTCGTCTGCGTCAAACGATTCGATCGAATCGGCGGATCAGAACGATGCATCGAGCGAAGAAGCGGAGGAATTGCCACTGAAGGTAGGCAAGGAGAATAAACGAAAACGGAAAACGGTGAAAGCATCGTCCTCGCTGGACGAGGACAGTGAACCATCGTCGGTCTCGGAAGCCGAGTTACCCAGCGCAGAGTCGGCGACCACGAGCGATAGTTCGGATGAAGCTCTGGAGGAGGTCGAAAGTGACGCGAAGCAACGTACGGCCACGCCGTCAGCGGGGCGCGGTCGACGGAAGCCGGCGGGCCGTACGAGGCAACCAAAGAAGGCGGCCATTCCGGAGCAGTGCGTGGTGTGCGGGAAGACGGTAG
Source organism: Anopheles cruzii (assembly GCF_943734635.1). NCBI lineage: Eukaryota > Metazoa > Arthropoda > Insecta > Diptera > Culicidae > Anopheles > Anopheles cruzii. Next base: position 57,681,999 of record NC_069144.1, on the reverse strand, counting down.
CTTATATGAGAGAGCACATGCGCCTTCACCGCATCGAACAGCAGCACCCGTGTCCGCACTGTGATCGGACGTTCGTGCAGGTCAACAACCTAAAGTACCACATCCGGAAGCATCTCGGCGAAAAGCCGTACGCCTGCCAGCAGTGCGAGAAAACGTTCTACTGTGAGGCGCACCTGAAGTCTCACCTGCGCGTCCACGGGCCGCAGGGCCTCTTTCAGTGCGAGCTGTGCCCGAAAAGCTTCAACCAGGAGTGCAATCTGAAGAAACATTTGCGTGTCCACACGGGCGAAAAGCCGTACACGTGCGAGACGTGCGGTAAACGTTTCAACAGTACCTCTAACCTGCGGAATCACCTGCGGTTACACTCGGACGAGCGACCGCTACGGTGCGATCACTGTGCCAAGTGCTTCGTAGACGTGCACCATCTACAGAGGCACATCCGAATGGTCACGGGCCAACAACCGTACATTTGTCACGTCTGCATGAGTGCTTACTACTGCCAGCAGGGGCTAATGGATCACCTGAAGACGCACATCGAGAAGAAAAACTACAAACTGGACTAGTGGCTAGCACCGGGCGACGATATTTTTAAACAGATTTTAATGAACGAAGCATACAAATGACGTATACAAATCAAGCCAAGCTAGAAAGATTTTACTGTATGCGACTGAGGGTTAATTTTAATCGGCCACGCGCCTAACGTTTTAAATAAAGGACTAAATCACACGCAGCGCGGATAGCACTGATGACTACTAGATTGACTCACGAACACCAAACTTTAATCGGGCAGCATGCTTTCCAACGAGGCTGTCAAATCGGAAGTGAAAACTTCAGGAATGGCAAAAGAAAACCTTGTTTTTCATCTTTATTACCTTCTTGTCTGGTTGTATTTTAAATACATGAATTAAAAATAAGTATTTTGATGGTATCTCCAGTTGTTTTGTTAGCCTTCCGTGCCGAACCCCTGTCCATCGTTCGCACTCTTCTTTTTTTTACACACTCCACATATCAGTTTGTTGTCCTGATTATGATCCGCCGCTTTCCGATCTCTCAACGGCTTTCAACGTGTATACAGTTCACACTCCATAATTAAAATATACTCGCAAGCGCGCTCGTACGCCATCTGTTTGTGGTTTGTAATTATTTTAAACATCTGCATCACGCCGGCATCGTTCGGGTTCGGGATGTTGGAGAAAGTATGGGTTTTACCTTTGAATGATCAGTTGATGATCAAGGACCACGGGCGTGTATCGATAGTAGTTCGTCACAGATGGTAATACGAGAGTGAAGCTAAAATTCAATTCTTTCTTCTTTTGTCGGTGTCGGTTTTTTGTGTACCACTACGTGTCCGCCATCTGTAAGGTTCTGGGGCCACCTTTCACACAAACGCGCCGTCGCGTCGTATGTTGAGAGTGTTTTGTGTGTCAATTTTCTTAACTCGCCTATATGTATAAGTATATATGTATATATGTATATATATTCATCTTCACATGGTTTCTACAACTGATTTGTTATACTATGCTCATGCGCTTTATGTATAATATATATACTCTGCAATGTTACCACCGAAAACTTAACAGTTACCTTATTTAATGTGGTACCCAAAAACGAAAGAAAACACACCGGAAAACAATGTACAGAATTCGCGTGTACTCGCTGCCGAGTATCCTAGTTGAGTGCCACCACTACTTGTACCTTTTTGGGCCAGCTAGGACAGCTAAGCTATCGCTTTCGCCATACTGCTTCTGAGACGGATTTCTGTTGTTTGCACAGCACCGACCCGACTCGACCGACCCCTGTCGCGCGGTTCGGTAGCGTTCTTCGAGTTTCATGTTTGGTTATTTAAGTTTCTCACTTTTGTTGAACGCTCGCTTGTGCCCAGAGACACACTCGTGTCACTCTAAAAGAAAATAAAACAGGAGACACACGCTAAAGCTATCGTTTCGTTGCATCCTTCCTAATAAGAGCACCCGGCGGCACCGCACCGCGAGGGGCGGGCTGCAGCATGCTGCCCGAGGGCCAGGCCCGGTTCTTTCCACCCTTTGCCAGGGGCGCCTCCATCACGCTCCCACGATCCATGACGCTGGCCGCGGATTGCGGCGACGCAATGCGATGTGTTTGTTTCTTTATTTATTACTAACGACTTTTATTACAAAACGAAGAACGAAGACAAAGGAGTAAAACAAAAACCAACGCTATTAAGTAGTAGTAACCTAACGCCCTTCTCTAGTGGCTCTAGTAGCCGTCCTCGGGCTAGGGTGTGGTAGTAATGGATAACGGAGATACATAGGAAAGTGAAGGGAATCGGAAACAAAACAGGGCAAAAGATAGTGAAATGTACACGAACGACGAGCCACGACCAACCGGACCACCGGAAGGGTGTGAGAGAAAAAAAGGGAGAATCCGGTCCCGCCCGCAAGATGGTGTGCTCGGCCGACCTGTGCCTCCCCGTACCGGCCGACGACGGTGCGCCAGGCCGCATCCCCTAAACGTAAGCCTACAGATCCTTAGTAGCTAGTACGAAATAAAATAATAATTATAGTTACGCAATATATATATATATATATATACGAACAGAAAACGTTTTCTGAAAACACATTAAGGTTAGGTACCCAATTTTTTTGCATCATTTTTTTGTTTGTTTGTTTGCATCATTTCGCTTCCTCGCCCGATCTGCCGATCGCTGCCTAATAATAATATCTCCCGTTCCGCAGCACCCAGCTCCACGCATGCTGCCGGGTGGTGGCTTACCGACTCTACGGTTCACGGTTCGAACACGGTTTGTTTGTTGCTTCGTTTGCGACCATCCTTTGCGGGGTGTGTGTCACACTACTCCCGCGGTGTGATGTTTAAAAAGGGGTGCGCGTGACACAGGTTTCATCAACATACTTTACAGCTCCTATACCTATAAGTTTACTCGCGCCTTCTTCTTCTTGTTTGTTGCTTTAGAGTTTAGAGTGTTACGAGAAACCAGATTGTTTGCTTCTTTTGGTTTGTTTTTGACATCTATTTCCTATTTCGAGCGCGCGCGCGCTCATTCTCTCTTGCAACGCGTGCGAAGCTGCCGGAAGTGGCGGCCAACAAGTGGTGTGGAAAGAATGATCATCGAGGATCGATCGAGCAACGGGAAGTGGTACCATCTAACACGGCTCACACTCAACCCGATCGGACGATCGGACTCCGGGTGGGGTAAAACAAACGGGGACACACTCGCGATTAGAGGGGGAGAGACAATACTATATCCTGTGGGGCTCTATACAGAGGTCTGTGTCTCTAGACGGCGCTAGGTGCCGTTAAGTCAAACTTAGCCCTTCCCTATCTTCGGCGAACCGGTGCACCGGCCTTCCCGGTTAGCTCCAACTACGTACAGCCTAAGTCTACCGCCTATGTATCACTGTGGCAAATTATGATTTTCAATCTAATAATATTTCCACGGTTTTCGCTCCTTCTCCACTCGCTCACCTATACACCGATCGCTGATTGGAATGTGTTAAGGATGCTGCTGGTTTGCTAATATGTTTCCTTGCTCTCCCTTTCTCGCTCCCTCTCTCTCTTTTTCGCATCGGTGATGGTGATCGTGTGGGGTGATCACACTAACGCTATCTACACTTATTAACAACACATCGCTCCTGCTTACCAGACACACATGCGTTCTCAACTACCCACAACCTTCACTTCACTTCACGTCGCACGCTCTCTCTCACTCCCTCTCTATTACTTATAATCTGTCACAGCATTTGGTTTAACAATTTACTTCTCACGTGTGTGTGTGTGTATGTGTTACTATTGGGGGTTTGTTTCCGGTTTGCTTGGTACCCACCCGGCTCCGGTTCCGTTATGCGAAGAAATCGTTGAGCGGTGAGCCGTTGGTTGTTTCCCTTCCAAATGTGTGTCGATCGCTAGTCTCCGTTGAGCGAAAGGATCATTAAAACAGTGGTAAATTGCGCGCTAAATCATATACGCATACACACACACGCTAGCCGATCACAGCGTCTAAGGATGTGTCTGGCGTAAGTAATCAACATCACAAGCTAACATATCCCTCGCTCTGAGGATCATCAAAAATCTACAAAATGAAGCTAGAGTGTAACCTCTCTCTTTCTCGCTCTCTCTCTGCGTGTATCTTTCTCTTTCTCTCACTCGCTCTCTCTCTCTCTCCCTCTCTGCTGTTACTTTTGTACTTTGAAAAGGCATTTCTTTCGTTTTGTATGCTGTGCACTAGTGTGTGTATGTGTGTGTGTGTGCACTTGCGAGTCCTTTGCAAGGACCATCGTTTACACACTTCCAACGCCACCCAATCACACCCAACACAGCCACACACACCACACACTATCACGGTTTGTTCACACTCGCTCTCACGCTAGCCCCAGGACCCACCCGGAGGATGATCCCGGAGTGGCTAATGGAGTAAAAAAGGTGACGTCAAAAAATATATTTAGTTCTCTACTGTCCCCCCATACGCGCCCCACACTGTGTGTGTGTTTGTGTTACGTTTGCTCTATTTTATAGCCTCGGCAACGTCTGCACTTCATCTGCACGTCATCCGATGCTCTACGGTTACTGTGATGCTGTGTGTAGTGTATTCTCATGGGTGATTTCTAAAGCTTTTAGGTTATATAACACACACATGCTGGTTTGCCGCCCTCGGTTCAACAATTATAACATCTAACATTTACTGTCCCTCTTTTTGTTTGCACTTTTGCACTGCAACAGTGCACACTACCGTGGCGCATTTGATGCTTCTACTAATTTGTTTGTGTTTTAGTTTTGAGATGTAAATTTGTGATTTATTCGGAACACATTTTATACTCGTTTCGGTTCATTTGTAAGGTTGTAAAGTTTTAATGTTTTGTTTCAGCGCCTCCCTTAAGTTTGCGCCTCTCTGTCTCACACACAATTAGAAGGGAAAGGTACTGGTCCAGGTACACGGCGCGTTCAAGAGACGGAAATAGAACAGGTGATAGAGGAGAAAAGGTGAAGCTGAGCGACAGGAGAAAAGTAGAAAATACGGCGAGAACAGAACTACAGAGAACTACAGAAAGAAAAGGGTGTTTGAAAAAGGTAACAGAACAGAACATATTCAAAAAGAGGTGTAAAATGTAGAGAAACGGAGTAGAAAAGAGAGAAAGAGCAAGAAACAGAACAGCAAGTGGACCGAACCGAAGAGTTTGCCCGAAAAGAAACGAACGTAAAATTAAGAGAGTATTAAAACGAAACAACGAAATTCGTATATTGTAAGAAGGTGAAAAGTGAAAACGATTACAAACAGCGCCAAGTAGCAGTAAATGGAAACAGGACAGGACAGATTACGGACCGAGATCCGTGAAGTACCGTACAGAACAAAGTGGAATGTTTAGTCCCGCGAGAGAGCAAGAGGGTCCCAAGCTAAAAGAGTTTGCGCGCCTTCACTTCGATCTCGGATCGCGCCTCGGATCATTCTTTCCTCCCTTTGGGGTTTCTCGTCTGCCCTCGCGATTCGGAACTCTCGGACACCACACACAACACACTACCGCGCTTTGAATAGTTCCATTCCGACCGGTTCCCGTCGAAAAAACCGTTTCGTTTGTTGTATACTGCTATCCTGGCGGGGGGCACGCGGCCACCCCGGTATGTGAGGGCTATTTGTGTGGTGCAGAGTGGGGATTTATTGATAACATTTAGCGGGAGTGTGGTTTCTATTTTGATTCGTTCTCAACAATGCATGTTGCTGATCGGTTGATAGGTTAATATATTGTTACTCTAGCGCGGCTTTATGCCGTCCGGCACCAGTAAGAGGGCTGTTTGCCGGTGCTCAGGGCCCGGTCCGGTGTACGAAGTGGGTAATATCAACAGGTTATGGTTAACGTTTTTTGTTTTGTTTGTTTCACTTGTCTGTAATAGAGATGTGTGGAGTGTTTTAAACACGCATTTGTTTAACAGTTAAAGATGGTTCTCGCCCTAGGTGTAAACGGTAAACGGCAACGGTCGTGGACGTTAATTAAACTCCTACCACCGCCCTATGTGTGTGTGTGTGTGTTTGTCTTCCCATTCTGTGTCTCCTTTCGGCCCAGCCCTTTGAAACCGTTCAGTATCGGGCAAAGAGAGTGTCGATTAAAACGCTTTCCGGCCCCACTCAAAAGAACCGCCCAACAACCGAAAGCGGGTGCACCGTGCGGATAAAAGGTGATGTCGCAAACGAAACCAAACGAGTCGCTAACACAAGAGATACGGCGCATCGAATCGCGGTCCGGTCAAACCGGAGACCGCGAATCATGAATTTTGCTTTAACATTTAGTGAACACTTAGTTTTAGATCCTTTGTTTCCGGTTCCGGCCCTTCTATCACTACTGCGCGTGCGCGCCACATCGCTTCACCCACCGCCTAAAGATCACTCTCTTAACAACCACCGGTCCGGTGGTCCGTGCTTGCACGGACTGGACTCCTGTCTAGCCAGATTGGTCGCCATCGGTGGTAGAATCATAAAACAAACTCTCTGCCGGACAGTAACACTGTTCTTCGCGGCGATTAAGCGTTAATTTGTGGGTTCACCCCGCTCGTTAGCTTACGTGGTAGATCTGTACACATTAAATCGTTCCTTTTCGAACTCATTTTAAACGTAAAAAAGTGGTAATATTTACTGATTCTCATTGTGATGCTCCACTGTGCGGGTTCCCCGGCGCACCGAGGGCACTCCCTGCCACACTGGCCGGGAGAGTTTTGCGACCGCACACACTACTCCTGACTGACGGCGCGCACTGATTGATTGTTGTGTGTTGTGTGTGTTGTGGGGTGATGATTGTAATTTAGCGTCCGCATGGCGCAAACGTTCAATGGCGGCGCTGCCGGCTGCCACGTGCCACCGCGGACCCGGAGGAAGGTCGTGTAAATGGTATGCGCGTGAGTGTGTGTGTCCTTTCGGGTGAGTGCCACCCCCTATTCGCGGCGGTTCGCTTGGTAAACACAATAAATAGAATAAAATTCTCTGTAATTCCTCTGAGATGCAATGGTAACGACGTGTTTTGTTTTAGTATTTTCCCCTTCTGTAAGCGACGACGACGCACACTTCCACTCAGTGACGGGGTCCCGTTGCCAGCGGTGAGTCCACACCACAGACACAGACAGAGACCCTGATGCTGCGCGCAACAACCTCCCTAACCAACCCTAGCCACCCCCGGGGCGTTTAATGTACAAAATTTGTTTATCACCTAAGCTGCCACACTTCGCGCGTTCGAAGGTGTGTCCTCGCTCTCTCGCTCTCTCGCTCTCTCTCTCTCTCGCTCTCTCTGGCTTCGGGCGGTCTTAACGGAATCGGAACGGTTCTTACTTTGTTAAAGTAAACGGGAGAGAAACGGCAGAGCCGAGCCAGCTTAAACTTAATCCGAAATCCGGCCACTTTGGGGCGGTGGTCCCAAACGAAGAAAGAAAAATAGTGTAAGAAAATCGACCCCGACCCGGCGGTTCTTAAATAGCCAGCCACAATTTGGTGCCCCCGCCTGCGTTTTCTTCATGCTGTATGTAAATCAACGGAACTAGAGGGTGTGTGTAACCCGCCCCAGCGAAAAAAACGTAGAAATACTAAAAACCAGCCCGCGAAAGCTTTGCTTTCGACTCCGCGTTTCGAGGTGGACGGTCCGGCTCCTCTACTCCTCCATCATCATCATCATCATCGTCGTCGTCGCCGTCGTCATCAGCTGCACGTCCTCGAGGGCGGCGGTGTTCCGGTGTTCCGACGGCACCCCACGATCGGCCGGATCGTGATGATGGGGCGGCGGCGGCGGTACGATCGGCCAGCTTCATTTTCGCTTCGCGTGAAGCATCTCCATCAGCAGCGTCTGCGAGGGGGCGCTGCCGGCGCAGTGCTTGATGTACAGGTGCTCCTCGCCCCGGGCCGCCATTCCGTGTATCTCCGGAATAATACTGAGCAACTTGCTGAACTTGTCCTGGAAATGCGAAAAGCGAACAGGGATTAATCGATTGGATCGGGGGGTGCGTTGCGTCATCGCGTACACTTACAGGCACCGAGGGGTAGCAGGTGAGGGTGTAGTCCAGCAGAGCCGCTTGCACGTTTTCGTAGCCTTCGACGACCGTCTTCCGGTTGGTGATCCCCCGGACGTCTGTGGACGGGGATTAGGAATCAGCATCACGAATGCGCGATTGACCAGCACCTTCCACAGCACTTACCAGGGTTCAGGAGCAGCAAAAACTTCATGCAGATGTAGTCCCCGACGTCGAACTTGAGCTCCTGCAGCTTGTTCTGCAGCTCGTTGAAGTGCTCCGCCAGGCTCGGTACGCCCAGCAGCCCTAAACCTAAGAGATCAAACTTCTGCCCGTTGTGCAGGGTGGTTTCGTCCGGCAGCCCGTTGTGCAGGCGCTGGTGTATGTGGTCGAGCACCAGCATATCCGACCAGCTGTTCTGCAGCAGCTTCATCTGATCGTCCACCTAGCAGCGAGAGCGCCCCAAACCGAAGAGGAAATGGTTAATTACTGTTCGGCCACAAATGGATTTGTAAGCCGACGACGCGGATGTCCTTCGGAGCCGTGCCGTCCGCTTGGCCAATGCGAAAGTTTCTCCACGAAGCGCCCCGAAGTGAACGAGAAAGTGTGTGGCGAAGACGAAGAGGCTCGGTTGGGCCCCGAACCGAACAAGTCCGAAAGACGCAAAAAAAAATGTAATAATAAAACGCCGCAATACGCGAGCAACAATCACTTGACCATGGCCCAGATTTTCACTCGACTCGGCTCGGCGAAGTGCAGTTTTGATGGTTGATTTCGGTCGACTGCGCGCGTTGCTTCATCGACTGCATGGCTCCGCCGCGGCACCAGGACCACCAGGCGGCGGCCGTTTTGGGCTTGCTTCGCGTTGTAACTCGCACTTCAAACTTTGATTCATGCTACGTTCAATTGCGCACCGGCTCTTTGAGGCTTCGCTTTGGAGGGAGCGCGGATTTATGCTTCTCCCCACGCAGATCGCGCCGAAGCTCCAAAAATAACTCCCAACGCGAGTGCGAACAATGAATCGGAGCAAATTATGTGTCACGTCACGGCGTCACCGCAGCTATTTCGGGCCGGCAAAGGGCCCGCCATTTCATCATTACTCATCTTCAGTTGCGTCGGAGTAGGCGTGGAGCGTAGTTTGAAGTACTTTTAACCGATGAACCGTACTGTACTGTTACCAAGAATCTCGCGTTCTTGGAAGAGTCAAAACATCGACCAAACCCTTCGAACCCCAAACGAAGCGATTCGAATGAAACGAAGTTAGTTAGAATAGTTTATGTCCACAAAACAAAAGATCCACCCTGCCAGAAATGGATGCTTGAGGAACCATTTTAAACCGCAAAACAACAGGTTTCGACCTTGCCATAAATTATAGAAATATGACTCATATCTTTGCACCATTCAAAAACTTTTAATAAATTATTTTTTTCAAGTCTACGGGTCTACGGATACAGAAAGATTTTGCTGCAATCCAAAGCCAACCCCAAAACCGAGCTCCAAGCTGCATTCACTCCAGCGCCAGCGTGTGCAAGTGCGGCGCAGGATTCAATAGCCCGAACGCGAACTGGGGCGGGCACGGTGTGATGTAAATATTGAAAGTAGCCCCATTTTCATTACCCTCAACAGCCGCGCCGCCACCGATGTACCCCGCGAGAGGTCCCTTCCAGGGACCTCTCCTGCCCTGTTCGTCGAGGAGAGTGAAGCGATTTACTAAAAGCCATCCTCAGCACGAGGAGCCCAGAAGGGCTCCGGTGGCGAGCGGGCCTGACCTATTGACCCACTTTGGGTGGGAGAATTTATTTTCAGTTCCACACACACACACACACACACACACACACACACACAGGGGTGCGCTCGCGGGGATTGCGGATTACATCGGAAGATGTACACCTCTCTCTCTCTGTGTCCTCTCTGGTAATCCTTTCGACTCGTCCCGGCCCTCCGGAGCGTGTGTTTACTCGCTGACACACACACACACAAAGGGTGTCCTTTTCTTGGGCGCGTTGATGGGACGAGCCAGATTCCAATAGCGGAAGTAGCCTTCTTCCTGTTGCGTCCCCGCCGCTGGAGGCGAACTAGAACAAGCGCCGCTTTACACTCGCTCCCGGCTTTCAATCTGTCTTCTGTCCCGCAGGATACCCGAGGCCCCGAAAAGACCGAAAGTAGCGCACTAGGCCCCCCCACGTTCTGTTTGCGTGCGAATAAGTGTACCGCTTTTCATTTACATGCCTCTATTCAGCGGGGACCCGTGAAAGGACCTCAAAACGCAGCAGCGGCAGCAGAAAGTAGGCCCACAGCACAGGCCCCCGGGTGGAAAGTGGGCCAGGTGGAGTGGGCTGCTCCGTGCGCGGCCGTGTCCCAGCGATAACAGGACACCCGACCGTGTGTCTCCTCAACAGTGGACTCAGCTCAAAAGTGGAGCGCATGGAAAATTGTTCGTTCGGATATGAAATCCTTTCAATGCGTATGTTGCGCGGACCAGGTGAGCGATCCTTTTAGACGATGACCCACTTGCCCAGTTGGACCCCCGGTCCACTGGCACACTGGCTTCATTATTGAGCAGGAGTTGACCACAAAATAGGTTAAACTTGCGGTAACAAAAGAACATGTCCCGTTTCTGTTTACACGGCCCAAAACACGGCCGTTTTCGTCAGTGTCCGTGGTAAACATCACTCCGATTCCGAGAGCCGCGGTTGGCAGCACCGCCACGACCGGATGATTCATCTCTCTGGGTCTGGGTCCGGGCAGAGAGGGATTCCCGTTCACTCGGTAAACAACAACAACACGAAGCCGGAACAGACGATGCCGAACGATGCCGACTCGCGTTTAGGGTGGCCACCTCATATGAGAGGTGGTCCCACGCGTACACGTAAACAAGGAAATCCTTTTCCACTTTTTCGGCCAATAAGGGAACGAAAATAGCTTCCCGGCGGGCGGACTGGTGTGACCTTCAGGTGTTTTGGGGTGGCGGACGCTTCGCCCTAAATGTTGGTGACCCCCGAAAATGGTAATCTGATTGTAGTCTGCGTGGATTCCGGTGACTCCGATAAAATTCGGAGACCCGAAGAAACGGGGACCTATTTTCGGACTCGGACTGCACCGTTACGGCTCTCCAGATGGGACCGAACCCGACTGGAACATAAATCACCAAAAACTGTGCGATTTGATTTATGTGTTCCGCGAGATCCGCCATTTTTCGGCGGCGGGGATCGTCGTGAGTCTTCAATTAGTGGCACTTTGTTGGCCCGGTGGTGGTGGCGGTGGCGGTTGCAACACCCATCATCGAAGAGGAGCACATCGCCAGCGGTTGCAACGGCGTGAAGTTGTTGCGCGCCGTGCATGGCGCAAACACTGCGAAACGTGCGCCAACCTTGACACGCATTTTCACCACGCTGGCCCACGACTGGCAGGCAACAAAGCGAAGACGCTTCGAGAGCCCGAACCGACCGATCTTATGGCGGGAGGGGCGGGCGAAACGCGATCACTTAAGAAAGCCGCCGATGGGGCAAAGAAAAAATGGAAATGGCAGAGACATCGGCACATGTGTGTCGGTGGCGGCGGGTGCGTTGAAAGATGCGCCGCCGCCCGGTCGCTCTTGACGGCCTGGGTCTGGGAATTTTCGCCCACCGTTCTCGGCCCCGACACGAACAAACTGACAAACATTCCGCTTTCGGGGCCCGAACGCGGTGTGCGCTTGTCCACCGTTGAATTATTAATCAAACATAAATTAGAGCCATTGCCATTCTGTCGTGAAACGCACGCACGCACGCACGGGGAGACCTGTCGACGGGCGGGCTAAGACACGAGACCGTACCGATCGGCTTTTCGGCAATCGTTTGCCGAGTTCCAGCTCGATTCACGCGGCACAAAGTTGGTGAATTTATTCTACAAACCCCCAAAAAGACACCTAAAAGGACTGGGTATCTTCTTCAAATACGGAGACCACGGGGCAGTCGGTGGAGAACGTCCGATCAGGTTAGTCACCGGACGTTCAAGAAAAGTTAAATCAGGGTCCACGACGAATCCTGAATATCTTTATTTTATTGCCTTCCTAAAACTTCAAATCTATTGTTGTTCCTACAAAATGTAGCTTCAGGAAACAATAGACTAACGACCAACAATCACGCGCAAACGGTCGTCTCCAGTTTCAAAGGCCAAACGGCCTCAACGGGGCGAACGGCGATGGCAGGACAGGATCAATTGACACCACTCACTCTGTTGGCCCCGAACCCCTGACCAAAAGGCTCCCCCTTTACTCCTTTACGCTGCACTTCAGCGCAGCGCAGTGCACGAATCCAGGCCAAGCGCAAATAAAGGCCAAACGGGGCTCTGCGTGGAACCGGAACCGTTTCGGGCCCAGCGGGTGAAGTAGTGTATTTAGCCGAGTATACCGAGCGCCGCGCCTCGACGTAGCGGCCCCTTTCGAATTCCGCATCCACAGCAAAGAACGGATCGGATCGGATCGAGAACCGAGAACCGTCGGCTACCAACAGAGCCCCAACGTCGGGGTTGGTGGTGTCTTCTAAAACGCGGCACCGAAATTAGGTTAAATACCTTCAATCGATGCAATTACATAATGTGGAACGACGACCACTCACTGGTGGTGGGTTTTATTTAGTGTTCGAACCGCCTCTATACACACTCGCTCACCCACACTATCTCGCACCGTGCCGCCACCGCACCGGTAATCCGGCCTGGTGCAGTTTTCTGCATTGCCTCAGAGTGCAGCCAGCGCACACGTGTGTCTGTGTGTGCCACAAGGGGGGCCCGCACTAATGCTGGGAAGTTATGCTTTGCACGTACTACGTTGCGGAAGTTGTTTTTACCCGTTTCTTGCCTTTTTTCCATCCGGTCCTGGGTCCGCCCGAATGGCAACGGTGCACCACGCCACGTTGTGTGCATTGTGCGTTAGGAAACGGCCGTAAGATTTGCAACGTTCTACGCGAATGAAGAACTTTGTTATGCACAGCCCCGGCACACACAGACACACTCCCCAGGCCTCCTCCCCACGGAGGAGTACAATGCAAATCGTGTAGATTTTAATGGCCCACCAAAGAACATTGCACGGTGGCGGTGGCGACGGTGATCCATTTGAGGGGCTTGATTGAAGCCCGTTTTTTGCCCACCAAGTCAAGCACGGCGCGGCGCGGCGTGCATGGACGCAATTTGCGAAGCATTTCCCACCGAAAAACGGTCCACAGGCCACCGTGGCTCTACCTTGTGCTGTGCTGTGGTTGTTGTTGCATTTTTATGACGAAACATGGCGCGCGGCCCGCGATTATGCTGTCTTTCCGATCTCCCCGGTACCCGATTTTCCGCCGGTGGCGCCTTCGGAAGCACCAATCACCTCGTGGCGCGAGCTCGCGCACGCTAAGTGCCGATTTATCGTCGTAATAATTCGGGTCGGTCGATCGTGACTGAGGTGCGAATAAACGGTGCACCTTCCTTTTATTCAGCTGTCCATTGCAAAATGAAACATCGCATTTCGATCATTCATTCGCACTTTGATGTTATTTTACTTTTTATGTAACTTTCGAGACTTTTGAGTGTAAAAAAGCCATTCTAATTTCAATCTCTAGCTTTAAACACCGCCACAAATGTACGCAGCCCAATCAGCGGTAGGCTGCGTACTTGTGGATCGCTTCTTTCAAAATGCATCAAAACAGGCGGTTGATTGAAGGCATGACTACGAGCGACGGCAATCTCATTGTTTTGTCTTATGACACTTTGTTCAAAGTTCCCTCTCTTTCCCTCTCTCTGTCACTTTGTTCCCTAAATTTCCTGCGCTCCATTTTGTTTGCTTATTGCACGCGCAAAACAAGGGCCGCACCGAAACAATGTCTGCGACAAGTGTCCAGCCGAAACCGTAATAAACGAGCACTTGTGTGTGTGTGTTTGGTAACTCCAAAGACACACAATCGTTCTTCGCGAACAGGAGAAGAAAACAAACAACGGCAACAAAGTACCACAGAGGCACATAAACGCCGCAGGTTGACCGAATGGCGTTTCTCACGAGCTGCTCACGAGGGAGGGCTCATTCAATTTATACGGGGGGCGCGCGGGCGGTACGGCCGACGGCGACATTTAGTGTCATTTGAAAATTCATTTTCCATTCCCCCCACGACCCCCAACACCAGCACCCGCCGGTTGACTCGCCATGAATGGCACGCGTAAGTGGCCAATGCGTGCGTGCGTGCGCGTTGGAGCAGGATGGGGAGCTTGCTAATTTGTTCTCCGTCTTCTTCTGCCGCTTGTGCCAAGCCCGCCATCTCCCTCCAACGCGCGCGCCGTCTCATTTTTAATGCGCGTTCGGCTCAAGCTAACAAGTAGGTCAGCGGTTGAAATTGAGAGTGTGACTTTGTGTGACTTTTTCGCCACCGGACCCAGCGGACCGGTGGAGAAGGAAAAGGGCATATGAGATATGAAGCACACGGATTCGTGTTACTCCACGGACCGCAAGAAGAAAGTAAGAAGAGCTCTACCAGCGCCACTATTAGTTTCGGTTCCCGTGCACACCTACCTTCAAGTCCTTGAAGAATATCGTGTTCCGCGCCCAATCGACCTGGGAGAACAGATTTTGGTCTAATACTTTGCACATCAGCTCGAACAGGTCGACCTCGCACTGATTGTAGGACTGGCTCTGGAGCAGCGAGAACAGCGACGTCTGCCACTCGCGATCGTCGATCGACTGGACGAACTCGCGGATCATCGGCGATACCCTGGAGATGGCGAATGTTGCGGTGGGAAGAAAATTTTGTTTGTTGTAGAACGGAGGGTTCGAATTGCGGTTCCCCGAGGGGGGGTTACGGGCGTGGGAAATGGGTCGTGATCCGAGCCCGGCTCGGAAGTAGGAAGCCGTGGGTCGGTCGGGTCGGGACGGAGGATTGTCGGGGGATATGTGTCGGAAGCATGAAAGCGAGGAGATGGAGAGAAGAATAGAAACAGAAAGTATTACTCAATGCCGCTCGTTCGGTGCCCGTTAGCATTAAGGATGAAGTGGACACGCTCGGACACGTGTGCCCGGTGGTGATGGGTGATGTTCGGTTGATGGATGGATGCATGATAATGGCTTACAGCAATTTGGATACCAGGACGATACCCGGGCCCGAGTCGGCCGGGGGATCGTCCACAAAACGTGTTTGTCCGAAACACAGTGTTGTCGTGTGCCGTGGCAGAAAACACTAGTACACTATATCTTACCGCCGGGCCGGGCCTTATCGATTACCTTTGCCTTACTGGTGGGAAAGCTTTGTTTAGTAAAAGGGCAATACAAGAAAGGCAACAAAAAGGAACCACGAAGCTGGACGAAGAATCAATCGTTAAGAATTGAACGAAAAGGAGAACCGAGAAAAAAGATACCGAAAAGAAGGCACAAAGCCCCACGGACAACTCCACGGAGACCACCTGAAATGGGCGACGGAACCGGGAACCGGGATCCCGGTGTCCACGAGTACTGTCCGCAGCACGACACGGTGGGCGAGGGTTAGAGCAAATTAGAGCACGAAAGGTGGTGGGTGTGGGATGCGGTCGAATCGAAAACGGAGGGACACTAGCCTTAGGGTGTCGGCCGGGTTGCCGGAGTCGGCCGTGCTGGTGGGATTCGAGTCGAAGCTGAACGCCTTCGGGCTGAGCGAGTGGGGCGAGGCGGTCGTCGAGTTGGCGCTCATCCAGAGCTTCGAGTCGGACAGCGGATTCTGGATGCTGGTCGAGCTGGAACCGCCGGTACCGGTGCCGGTCCCGGACCCATTGCTTCCACCGCCGCCGCCTCCACCGCCACCGCCACCACCGCCGCCACCGCCATTGCCGCCGACGCCACTGCTGCTGAGCGATATCGTCGTCTGCGGGTTCACCTGACCGAGCGCGATCGCGATCGGGCTGGGCGAGCTGTCGGGCGACGACGTCAACGAGGAGACCTGTCGAGGAGGACACATTAAAGGGGGGTTCTTCTTAAGATCGCTTCCAACCAACGGCACTTACCTGTGGAATTTGAATTTCCTGCTTGATGTGCATGCTCGAGTACGGCTGGTGATAGTCGAGACCCTGGAGCTGCGGCGAACCGCCGTCCGAGCCGAGCGTTCCGATGCCGACACCGCCACCGATCGATCCTCGGAGGGCCTGCAGGGCCAGCTGCCGCTGGCGCATTATCTGGAGCTTCCGCGCCCGGTCCCGCTTGTACATCGGACCGAACTTGTTCCGTCCTCCGCGCATCCGGTCAGCTCGTACGGCTATGTAGAGGGAATATGGCAGAGCAAGCAAGTTAGTGTGGTTGTTAAAGAACTCTGAAGAAGCGTTTGGAGGAGTTTGGTGAATGATGCGCTGCTGATGACAGGAGCTCCTTTTCTCTCCGATTCTCTAATACCTTCTTCGTCTTGTTTCTCTCAGGCAGGACAGAAAAGGGAGCGCGCCCAACTGTTGCCCTCTTGAATTGGGTTAAACCGGTTTGAGAGTAGCGGTTCTGCTGGAATCAAAACGCACAAAAACAAGCGGAACATCCTAACGGCTTCAGGCCGCAGGCGGGCAACTTCAACGTCCCGACACTCGATCCTTTGCGCGATTTTACTTTCATCCCGGGAAGTCATAGAAGTCCACCACCAGCAGACGGCACCAGGAGCGACGTCGATCTCCGAAAAAAAGCTCATCTTAATTTTGGGGAGCCCTAGGTTTTTGGTGAGCAACGCCAAAGCGTAGCGGACCCACTCCGTTAGGGTCCGTTACGATCCTGCGGTGCAGCCACGATCGCTATCGCACCTTCCAGGAACGACCAACTTAGGACCGGCTTTGGGGCCAGACTAGCGCTCCTACGGTGTAGATTTTTTTCACCATTCGCATTCGCTTCGTAAAAGATCTTCCCAAAAGATCGTTCGTGATCGCTAAGCTTTCGGCTCTCGGCAGCCGCTGGCGCGCAAAGGGACAATTATATGTTTGCGCTTCACTTTTGTATCCCTTTTTCACGAACATGGACGCGGTGGTGGTGGTGAATGCAGTTTCAGTGTCCTTTGAGCACCGCCCAGCGTCTGGCGCCTGATGGACGACGGGACTTTATGGCTTTAAACCTATCAAGCCTCGACGACATAGATTCTCCGAGGGATTCCGGGAAAAAAGGTTCCATAAACCAACTCGTCGAATAGGGCTGTTAAACCACACGGCGATCTCACTTGCCTATGATCAATTGATATTTATTTGATCGGCTAGTGATCAACAACGATAGAGCGTAACAACGTAACGATCTTAGTACAAAGTGGTTACAATTTTCGATGCGATCAGTCAGCACGAATCATATCTAAATAGGAACAGCATAAAATGGGGAGCATCACTTGTAGAATCGACCTGTCAAGGTGTGCGCCGCTGTCACCAGTCGATGCCGCACTCGTTCCATCATCTTTTTGTTTGCAAGCTGTCTGCGATCCACCTTGCCGCGATCATGCGTACCGCGGGCGCGCACTTACGCAACTAGAAAGTGGCAGGTGATCTGGCACACACCGGCATACCCATGCGACACGCCAATTCTTCGCCAATAATCGGCCGGACGCCCGTAGCGAAGCATACGGAAATAGATCATACGCGCGAGCGGCCGGGCCCGTTGCCAGCTGCATCTTAATGTGCCGCGCGCTTCCGTTCCTTCGTGCGCGGTGTGTGTCTAGTGAATTCCTTCGAACAACCTTTTTCCATTTCGGCCGCCGAACACGGGTCAATTAACACGAGACGATGGCGCGCACCGCAACGCAACACGCAACGGGTTGTTCCCGCGGGAGGAGTACACAAAAACTGGCAAATTGCACGCGAAAATTGGCCCCTCGATCGTAGCGGTGTGTTGTAGCGGATTAAAAAAAATGCTGTCGAATACCTTTTGGCCGGCTTCGTCCCATTTTGTCATAATTATGATCGGCGCGCGAAAAACACTTCCGAAACGCCGGGTGCTGCTGTTGTCCGCGAAAGTGAAAGTGTAGAACCATGCGGGAATTGGCTCCGCGGCAATAGGACCTCGGCTTGATCGGAACATCAGCAATGCACAATCCAGATTCATTAACGGAACACGAGAGAGCCGCCTGAGGATTTACGAAATCATAACAATTAGCGGCTGTTCCCGTGCCGTCGTTCCAAACTCCCCAGAGGTCGTCCCAGGAAGTCGCTTCTTCGCCACCGGCACAGGACGTCTGCTCGAGCGTGCGGTGCCCCAGTTGCCCAGCGAACCGGCACGCGGCTGGCGCGACTTTTGGCAGTCCCGGACCCCCGGCGTTGGACGGGCATCATTATGCTTTATGCTCTGTGCAAACTGAACACCGAAAAAGAACGGTCCCCTCGGCCTATTATGCTCCCGATGCATCCCGGCCGAAGCGTGTGCATCGAAACGGAATGTCGGCGCGCCGAAATCGGTGGGTGGCACCACCATTCGGACGGACACGGACCGTTGGGCGCACGGAGTTTCGGGGCGTACTTGTTGCATCCTCTCCCCGCCGGTTGCAGTTGACCCATCTTCGGGAAACAACGGGATCACGCGATCCCGGGCGATCCCGGCGAGTGCATCGGTTCCGCTTGAGAGCACACTAATGCGCTGCGGCGGCACCGGAAATGGGCCGACGGAGAAGAGAAAGTTCGGACCGAGTCTTAATTCTGCTCGCACCACACCGTACCCCGTGTGTCTGGGGGGATTCGGTTTCGGACCACAACTGGACCTCGCGCGCAACTTATGCAACAAGCGGTGCCGTACCCGTAACTGCATCCGAAATTCTCCCAACCCGGTTATTAACCCACAAACCCCCCGGGGGGGGGGTGTGACAACCCTGGGGTACTAATTATTATTATTTTGCAACAACATCGACCACAAACTGCCCCTCGAAGAATGAGCCAATCGCGCGAATTAGGTGTTGACCGCCGGAGCACGGTGAACAATGACCATAACCGCGCGCGCCCAGCCAGCCCTCTGTCTCACGGACGGACAGAGGATAATAGAATTTGGTGCTGGGCGATAAAAAGGTGTTGCTCCACGGCCACAAAGTGCAGCCCGTGCGCGCGCGCACCGATTTTTATGATCTGCGTTGCGGTTGCAATTTTGTTGGGGCGACACGGCACAGCCACTCGCTGTCTGTGAAATTCGATTTACGGACCCGAAAATGAGGTGACCCTGCCGCCGCTCCGTTACATTGGACACCCGAGCCCCCACTCGATGGTCATTCGGAAGGTAATGAATCCATTAACGTATCGAATCCATTACACTGTTCCAGGGCCAATCTCGATAGCTTCGAGTTCGAATGGGTTTGGAGTTTGAGTCGCATAAGGCGGATAGTTCAAACCGTTATTTTTGAAGTGTCGCCGTGGCAACCACCAAGCAACACGCGGACACCTTTCTGACACCGTCCAAGTATTGGTTTTAAATGTGACAAACAACGTTTTTTACATCTTCATAAACTCTATTATCTTCCCCCATTTAATTTGGCAATCTTCTAACACCATTCGGTGAACTTTGGTTATGTTTTCGCCAGTTTCGCCTCTTATGGCCACGTTTGAGTTCAATTACTCAAAAATTTTACAGAGGTAATGGCGATGGCGCAGAGGTGGTGACTTTCAAACCGACTCGACCTCGATGTTTTTCCATTTTTATAAAAACACTGACATCAACTCACTCAAACGATTGTTATACAAAATCTCCCCGAAAGGATATACAGAGTGACCCATTTGGCGCTCTTTTTTTTTTAACTTCCAATTACTTGATGTTTTTGGTTGATTTTGAGTGCGGATTTTGGCTGATTGATTCTTCGGCGAAATTTATGCTGATTATGCTTTCACATAAAAGTTCAAGCATCGAAAAATATTAAGCCATTTTTATTTTATAACTAAATGGAACAAAAGAGTCCGCACTGGGCCACACTGTACAAAGCTCGTCCCAAGTAACTCATCTTTTGGAGAGTAACGGTCGGAAGATTAACATCCAAATGCACTAGCTTTCATTTACTGAACAACCGGCGGAACCAAGTCGTCGGTCACGGAAACGAAAGACGATCAACGTGAGTCCCAAACCGTAAGCTGGTGCTCAATACCGCTCAGTGTCCGTTGTAATAATAATAAATAAATAAATAAAACATCAAATACCAATTGTAGGTAACAGTAAGTTACATAAGAACCGCGATGCCGCGATGTTTAGCATAAATATTAGCAAACAAATGGCACAAACAACAAACAAATGCTAAAGAAGACCAATAAAATAATGTTGCCACAATGTTTAAAAACACACAAACATAAATAGGAACACCGGGGCCGCAACCGGCACTCGCTGCTCGCAGGCGCGGGCCGACCCCGGCTAGATTAAACAAACCTCCCCGCGGGAACGCTGACGCGCACCGGCGCAAGGTCAGTGGCGCAGGAAGCCGGGGAGCCACCACACAGCACACAGCATAGAGAGTACGATCGCATACCGGTGGCCGCGCACCAACCACCCAACCCGCCCATTGCAGCTGCATTTCCCGGCGCCCAGCGCCAGCCAACCATCATCTCATTGCATCATGGCCTAGGCTTGGGCCGCGGGCTTTTCACTTTCATTGCCATCCCCGCCGCCGCGAAGGGAATCAGGTTCAGTGTTCAGCGGCGGCCAATGTCGGCGCTTCGCCGAACGGGAATAAATTGGCTTCGACAGCACAACGGTTGGGAAAAATGTCCACCAGTAGAGAGAGAGAGAGAGGGCGAAAATTGCAGACCGCGAAAGGAAAACTAACGATGATTAATAGTTAACTCTATTACTTCATCGACCGCCACGTGCTCTCGATGCTCGCTCGCTCGCTCGCTCGCTCCGTGCTATCTCTTTTTGCGCCGTAAACCACTTTCTTCTTTGGGTTCGCCTTTCGTGCCCCGGTTTCTATCGCTTCGCGGTTCCAGCCAGTGACTGACTCTGTTGCACAATCACAAGCCCCACCGGGCCCCGCACTGGGACTATTACTCGGGGCCTCGGGTAGTAATAGAAGAAATTGCAGGCCTTGAGGGTGGTCTCCGGCCGATCTGGGCCAATGTCAAGGCAACAGCTCTCCGCAGCAGCTGGACGTGGACGTTGCTACGGGGCCGGGCGCTGGCCATAGTCCGGTCGGTCCCCGGTGGGGACCGCCGGAACATAATTAGGTGGCTATTTATTTTGCGTTAAGCGCCGGTCGCCGGTCGCCCGGGGATTGCGTGCGCCTCCGTTCGAACGAAAATATGTGGCCATACGACCGAAAACTGGCGTGTGGGCGGCGTAGCCAATATCGGTCCGCCGTGAGTCTATTTCCAATCAAGGTTCGCCGAAGGAAGCTTTTCGTTTAGGCGTGCCCTATGAAACGACGCTCTAAGGCGGAAATGATCCACATGGAAAAATGTGACACTCACGCAACCGGCAATCGCTTTTAAATCACTTCCAGATACATTGGCCGGCATAGGCGCCCGGGACAGGAGACGGCCGGCTGCTGGTGGTGTAATAGTTTGCACAGATGCGCCACACGTCAGCACCCGTCGCTCTGCTCCGCATGGGGATTCACCGGCGTGTGCGTGGTTGCTGAAGTGGCCACAATTCGAAAGTCAGAGCCCGCGGAATGGTTTGAAAGGTTTCTTCATCTCACATGTTGGCTTCTGTTATAAGCAAACGCATAACGCTTTGTTTATGACGTTCTGACAACCACAGAAACATCGTCGGGCGATGTTAAGGAGCGACAGAAACATCGCCGCGATGTTCAAAAAAGGAGATATCATTTCGTACCAGCAAAAGGAAGAGAATAAAGGAACTAATGTTTTTGTCTGTCTCACAAACGCGGGATTTAGTTCACGCGGGCCACGTGTGGTCGTAGGTGTTTACTCTGTTTTGCGCCTTGAAATTGTGACGCCATTAATTGCGTATTAACGCGCGCCGGGACGGGTAAACAGGGTGTCAAACTAATTCGTTCTCGGTTGACTTACAACTGAAGCAACGAATTTCGGTGTTCCAAGCCACACCATCATCATCATCATCATCATCATTATCATTTCCAGACAAAACTTTACTTGAATGGCGCGTTCTGGGCCTGGGTCTTATCATACTGTTCGACGGCGCGCGCACACCACAACAGCAGCAGCAGCAACAGCAGCAGAAAGCCCAGGAGGGGACGGTAGAACGCGAGCGCGCCCGAATTCAGGTCAAGGTGGACGGAATCAATAAATTTTCGTCGTCCATTATCGCACCAACACCACCACCAACCTAGTACGCCATCGTGAGACGGCTTGCGGGGGCCTCCTTCTGTCGGCGCGCCATTAGACGCTAGAGCTTCTGTTGGACGCCAAAAAAGGAGGCCCCCACCAGAGATGCCCTCCAGCTTTTGTTCAATACTGTGCACGACAAACAGCACAGAAAGACCCCAAAGCTTTAGCGGCCAAGTGGTTGCCAAATCCGACAGATGAGGGGCCGGCATAATGTGTTTCAGCCAGAATCGTTCTCCGGTTTCGCAAACTTCGGAGCGTCGTGCGTGAATAAGTTGCCTCATCCAATTCGCCGAAAGCGGCGAAATGTCGAAAACATCGCGCGAAATCGATCGCCGACCGCGACCTCCAGCGCCAGTGAATTAGCGCTGCGATGCAATCCGATGATCCGATGATGAGCGCGCTTGAGCGATGAGAAACTTCCAAATTAATTTTGGCCCCCCACAAACCAGGCCCACACCATTGAGCAACCCGCGCGCCGCGCCGAGATGAGAAGCCCAAGCCAAATCGTGTCATCCATCGACACACTGAGTGGCTGCAATTTTCCCTCCAACAAACACGAGCAAACACAACGCAGTCGGTAGCCGGGGCCAATATTGCGTAACAGTCCTCGCCCCCCCGTGTGTATGATGAGCTATGTGGTGCCGGCCTCTATTGACCGGCAGAGGACGGTCCCAACCCCGCCGCGGTTCGGTTCATCATCAACAAATTGGCGAAGCGAAGGTTCCGCCGATCTCACGCGTGAGAACGCTTGTCCCATCTCACCAACGTGTGTGGTGAGGTGAGCGCCAACTGTCAAACCACTCGCCCTGCTCGCTGCAAAGTGAAGTAAATGTGAGATCAATTACTCACGGGGCGAGAGACTGGCAAAAAAGTTCAAAGGTGCACACTTTGCTGTTCACGCGCGTTGCTAATTTAAGTTTTCGCTTTATTTGGAAACCCATTATGGGTCCAGTGTGTGTGTGTCCCGGACGGTGATGCAAAAATTAGCACCACCGCACAATGACTTTTGGGCGACGACACAGGTTACCCGATGGCTCGTGAAATGCATCCTCTCTCGAGTGGCACACTTTCTGCGGCTCACCCATCCGGTATGAGAGGCACCGGCGTGCCACAGCATATGTACCGGAAAGATGCAATGTAGCCGTGACGCGTTGCGGTTGCGAAACCGCATCCAACGGCAACGGGGCACTTATTACTGGCACGCGGCCGCCGCAGCAGCAAGTGGGCAAATATTGTGCAATGTGCGAAAGATGCTCGTCTTCTTCGCACCTTCGCCTAGCATAAGACGATGCTGGCGACATATGCTGCCAGCCAGCATCCCAATCCCCTTCGTGGCGTGCATCTTCCGAGCGCCGAGCTCCGGGGTAAACACACTTTCGCGCACTTCCACTTCGGCGTTTCGCACACGCAAACATTGCCTAACATATCGCATCGCGATCGCTGAGCGGCTGTTGTTGGGTAACGAACGAACCAGACCACGATGCGCGAGCCCCGAGGACACGCATTTCACACCTCGTCGACCATCGATTCTTTGTTGCCAGGTTAAACAGCGTACCGGGCCGTGATAATTGAATGGTCATCTTTGCGATCGGACGCGATCATCCTTCACCCTTTGGACAGTTGGCCAACACGTTTCGCGAGTGGAGCAGCCTGGTGCCTAGTACTACGATGAATGAGCTTCTCCTTTCCCCGCAAATGGATCGCTTTTTGAAACAGAAAGCGAATGCAAATGAACCGAATGCAGCGGAAAAGTGGCACACCACGCGCACGCGCTCTAATCTTATCAGCTAATAATATGCTACGCAATGTAAACAAAACACAAAATCCAACAAGACGGGCGTGATACTGGAAGTGGGCCCCCTTTTTTTGCTGGCCCAGCCAGCCCCCTGCGGCCCGATCTGAATCGAAGGAGCTGACCATAAACCGATGTGTGTTGCGGGGAGGGGTGTCCTAAATTCGCATTCGCGGCTTTTAAAATGCAGCACCCACGGGGCGTCGCTGAGTGCCCGAAATCGCGTTCGCTCGAATCGAATCCCGCGGCCGAGAAAGATAAAGACGCGCGCGCACTAATAAAATGATGGTGCTAAGACACCGGCGCGGGCGCCGATAAGACATCCCCGAAGCTGTTTGTTTTGAACCCACACACGCAGGGGCACGCAGTTGTTGTTTTCGTTTCGGGCTGCCGCGCCATTTTCCGCCTTTTCCACCGGCTTTTATTTGGGGAAGATGCGCGACAACACCACCAGCCGGATTGTTGTTCCCGGATCGCTCTCCCGCGGGTGGGCCTTACTATCTACTAGGTCAAGGTCGCACCACCACGCGAAGAACACCGCACGCACACATACTACGCCGGACGCAACGCAACGTGCGACGTGACGAAGCCGCCACGACGACGACGACGACGCGGTCGAAATGAGGCCGCGTAAGAATGCCATCAAATCTGGGACACGTCGTTGGCTCGAGTTGGCGATTCGAGCGCGAGACAGACGGCTTCGTCTGTGACCCGAATGATGCGCGGCCGCGCGGATTCGGGTCGACCGGCTGAATCAACAACAGTCGCGGCGAGCGAGCAGCTGAGTTCTCGGCACAATTCTGCGGTCCCCAAAAAAAGCGTCTACTTACTACCTCCTGCGACAGGGACAGATAATCGAACACACACATACCTGCAAGCGAGAAGGAAGAGAACAAACCATTAGCTCTTTGTGGCCTTCGCTGCGATCGAAGCATGATATCGGAGCATCATCGGAGTGACATGATGAAATTGAGCAATGAATCCAGGAGATGGAGACGCCTTGTACTTTGTTACTGTTACTTAGGAGTTATTCCATTCATTCCGGGTACACAATCTGTGTTCCTCGTTACCGGAGAGCCGGCAGTTGGTTGCTCATTAAAATACCTTTACAGGGCACCCGCTGTTCGTGACTCGATGTTGTTAAATCAATAAACCACTAATGAGTCTGGATCGATCCGCCACGCTTGAATTCCCTTTTTGCCACAAGAAGTAAGGCAACCCAAATGGCAACCTGAAGGCAGGCAAGTGCATACAAACTGCACAATCCCCCGGTGGGCAGTTTAGGACCCCACCACCACAGCACCTCTCGAATGGAATGCTGAAAGCTTTCAATCTCAACCGTCATCAGAACTCGGCAACTCGCCCCTTGAAAGCCCAAAAACTGAGTGGCCGAACCTCCGGCGCGCTTTCGAAACCACAGAACAACATCCGCGAAACCCGCCACGGTTAGGTCCGGTGTACAAGTCCGCCGCAACCGAAACAATAACAAAAAAGCGCTCCAAAGGTGCTGTTGGTGGTACCAGTTGCACCATTGCACAATGCACACTGCACTGCCAGAGAGCGACGGAGACAGAGCGAAACTGGTGGCCACAAATCTTTGGACACTTCACAAGAATTCGCTCTCAAACCAACGGGGGGCGAGGGTTTCGGTGCGAAATGCATTTCAACGCCGTTGGAAGAACAAATGGAATTAATCGACGGAAAATGTGAAACCGGAATGGGATCGTGCGATTCAGCTCCTTGGGGGGGTTTTGCTGGTGCCGGAGAAGATCGGACACGAGCACGAACGATCAAGTGTAATGTACCGTGGCACGATGGTGCCGGACTCAACGAGTGCCCCCCCGAGCGAACGAGGTTATCGTTAATGGGGCCGTAATTTGTACGCCGAGCTGACAGTCGCTTGCCACCGCCGCAAGCTGGCCGCAGCACGCGGGAGGGTTTCAGTGGTCGACTGCATCGTTCAAAACGCAGTTTTAATGATTTTTAAACCTAACGTTGATGGACGCAACTTTTGCTAACTAGCTGGGACGATTCCGAAGAGGAAGATCCATGAGTCATCCGAGACTCTTGAGTAGAGACCTCAGGAAACATCTTCTGCAAATCCAGGCAGATCCTGACCTATGATGATGCCATAGACGCTATAGGTCGAGGGCCCTCGCAGGATGTAGCTCAGGCTTACTGAGATTCTCAGTCTGCAGATAAACGAAAGCTTAGCACCAGCAACGACATAACTGAGGAGATTCGCGCTGAGGTCAAAGAGAACCTTCATAATTCCCAGGACAATGTAGAAGCCGCCAAAACAACGACCTCACTATCGCGCAGCGTATACGTCTCGCCAGTCTCCGGTGGGTAGGTCATGTCATGAGCATTAGATGCTTCAAACTCGAGTTTACTACTCAGAACTGCGAATGTTTCTGACATTCCGACCCCTCTTCGTCGCCCACCGTTCTTCGAGGGAAGAAACCCCAAAACGGTGACCCCACAACGGCGCGCAGGTTGCACGGAACGGTTTTCACTTTCGATTCGAAACGCGCCATACGCGCCGCTCTGCAGTTTGCACCCAGAGGTGGTGTGGTGTGGCTGGCTGCCTGCCTGCCTGCATTCTATGGCCGATTTCGAAAACCACCGAAGAAAATCGAAAGAAAAAAACCCCAGCACACACACCTCTTACCTTTTTGCACGCACACCACGCGTGCCACGGAACGGAACCAGGCGCAGGTCCAGGGGCAGGTGGTTTGCGGTGGCCAGTGTGTGGTGTAACTTCCATTTCCTTCCTTCGATTGCACGCGCCCCCCGCGTACAATTCGCACACACTCACAGGGCGGCGCGCGCGCTGAGCAAACATAACCTCAACAACAACCGCAGAGGATCGCAGAACGGCGGTGGGTGTCGGACGGGGGAGTACTAGGCTCGGGTGCAACGGTGCTGTGGGGGCCCTCCGTGGCCCCCTCGCCATGTTCGTGGCGCAGGGTTCACGCAAAAGGGTTCTAAAGCCATCATAACAACAAAAACGAGTTCCGCAGGCTTCGCAGGCGGAGACGGAGACATAAACGCCAAACCTGACCAACCCCCCCGCGGAGAGCGAGAGAGAGGCTGCTGCTGCACCCTGCTTGGGACTTTTTGCGGTGTGTGTGCGGCTGTTGCAACTCGTGTTGCACTCCGCACCGGCGTGGTGCATGTGCATCGCCGCCGCGTTGGTACATCCGAATCTGAGCGGCTGCGACACAACAAACCACAACATGACCGTTAATCACAGTCCAGGAGAAGTCCATTGGCTTGCCCGAGGTATAAGTGGAAAGTTCAATCCACCCAAAGGCTGACCGAGTCCGAAATTGGCCGACTTTCAATCGACCTTTGCCAAACGGCCGCCCAGTTTAGAGACTCGATTGCCACAACTTTAAATACTTCATCAAAGCACCTCGAAGCCAAGAAATGGCGCCAGTGTCCAGCCGGATCCAAGGATAATTATGCTCAAGTTCCAGACTTTTTCTTCCACCGAATTGGTCACAGAGAGTTTCGCAGGGGGTTCTATCTGCCGACCGACCAGTTCTTGAATGTGTCGCTTAATTCGGGCGCAATAGTTCGGACTCACACACCAGCAGCAGCAGCATCGGCAACGATCCCCAGCAGCAGCCAATAGAGGAGTGTTGTCATCGCACGGTGCGCGCGCCCGTCTCACTCTCGCCCGCCCGCTTCCGTTCGCTTCCTTCCGCCGGAGGGTAGGGGTGGGGTCCGACCCCCCCCCCCTAGGCCGGGCGCCGGGGCCTAGTGCCGTCCCGCACTGGCATGACCTACTTGTGCACGGTCCGTGTACACGATTAATCAATGCATAACTTGGAAGCTTGGGCGAAACGGCGAACCCAGAGAGCGAGAGAGAGACCCCGCGCGCTGCGAAACACTCGAAACCTCAATCTGCCACGGCCCCTCGACCACCCCCCGTCGCCACCCAGCAATCACGTGCGCGAGAGGCGGCGCGCGGTGAGGTTCCGCTCGAGGTACCAGTTCCGCCGGCCCGGCCAATTGATTGCGAGCGAAACAGAGAGCGGCGGCGGTGGCGGGCTTTGGGGCCTTCCAGCTCACACTTGCGCTTTCAACCCGCCACGGAGCAGCAGCATAAAACCGCACAACACACCACCGCCGCGCCAACCGGTTCTGCTGCGCGCTTCCACGAGGAAAGTGAGGAAACATTCTCGCCGGGTGAGGTGAGCGAATGCGATGAGGATTACCTCATTCGGTCGGACGCGCACGGAAAGTGAATCGCGTGTACGGCGGCAGCAGCGGTGGCGACCGGCGCGGTCCACATCCTTCCATCCCGCGCCGCCCCCCGCGATCAGCGTGCGCGATTTCGTCATTCGTGAGCGGCGGCGGCCGCGTTTTGCCATTCGCTCTCACTCACTCACTCACTCTCACTGCGTGATGGGCTGCGGCAGCGGTGGTGGTGCAAAAGTGGCTGCGTGCGTGCACGTTGCGGTCACCATTGCGGGGAGATTCAAGTATTTTGAAACATGGCACAATAATCCAGCAGCAAAAGCAGCGTAAGGATTATTTTAGGAGCAACCAATGAGCAGTTCGATCTTTAATCTACAATGACAGAATCACCACAACAACAATCGTCGATCACCCGGCGGTTGTGCCGACTCCGGTTCGCCGCCGGTGGCAGAAGAAAGCGAAAGTGAAGCCACTTGTCAGTCAAAAGCCGCTGCAATGCCTGGCCTGGGGGTCGATTAAAAGCAGCAATGATTCACACTTTCATTGACCAGACGACGGCCGAGCGCGCGCACAACCACAACACGCGATGACGAGATCGTTCGCGATCGTATTTTACCGGGTGTGTTAAGTTGGCACTATTGGGTTAATGTTTGAGATGTTGCTAGCTCGGCTAGCTCGGCTTTCTTTGCATTCCTCCGATTTGATACGTACGTAATTTTCAATCAATCATTTAAAAGTGTTTTTTTTTTTCGACCTGAAGGTCATTATTCCATTCTGGTGATAGTCCAAAGGTTTGCAGGTGAAGAATTGCAGCAGTTGTTGAAAATAGACCTAACCCAAAAACAGAAGGGAAGTCGGTTTTTGCATCGGATTGTCGCTGACGATGGAAAATGGACCCCGGCCCTATCAATTGCGCAAACAAAATCATTTAGGTGAAAAGCCGACGCTCTTCGTTTGGTGGGACCAGTAGGGTACGGAGTACCATGAGCTACAAACATCAGGCGAAACGGTTTATAGAGATCGCTACCGACGACAAAGGATTGATGTAAGCTTTGCATTGATGGAAAAAGGAGCGGAATGGCCACGAAGACATGATGAAGTCACAAAAAAACATTTATTGTGAAACGTTATCGCCCTAGCTGTATTCTCCAGACCTGGCCTCGTCAGATTCAATGGAACATGCACTTGCAGAGCGACGCTACGTCGAATATGAAGATGTCAAAAAAGGGATCGATGAATGGATTTCGATCCACAATTTCCCTGACAGATGGGCGAAATGGGTAGCATACACCTGATAAAGGGCATTCAAATGGCCTACAAAGACACAACCGAACGCGTTTGTGGACCGGCTAGTGCCCGGCCACTCCCTGCGTGATGTGACAGGACACACGGAGATCCTTGCCACACGTCACATCCTCAGCGGGGCCTCGCTCAAACTCTCACCACCAAGATCCTTCTGGTGGGGGGCAACCTGTTGCGCTCCGAAGATTCGATCGGGCCAACAAAAGAACCTGGCGCGCGACCGAAATCCTGAACCTAATTCGCGGCGCGATTAAAATGGAACGCCGCCAGCCAGCCGTGTGGCGACGAAAAATCGAAATAAAATGCAGCGCAACGCGCGCGCTTTTAATAACTTTTTCGGCGTGCCGCCCCGAACGCAAAACGAGTCCACAACCGCCGAGAAGACGAGAGAAACGAGTTCATAAATCCAAAGCCGCCCTTTGGCCGTCGTCGTCTCTCTCGTCTCGTCTCGTCTTGGTGGTGGGCGCACAGCACGCTGATTGACGTGTGCCCCCCGGGGGTGGGTGGGTGCGGTGTAGCTGGCGGAGAACTAGGTCACTAGTGCTCACTCGCTCGCTCGCTCGCACACACCCATTACAGGCTTTCTCGTGTGTGCGCGCCGCAGCACTAACGCCGAGAAGCGTATCCTTGCTTTTGGCGGCCCGCTGCACTTCTATTCTGGCGCGCTGGGGCGGTTCGTGTCGCGAGTCCGTGGACTCACGGCAGCAGAGTCACTCAAACATTGGACACCGACACTACTACTGCCACTAACCACTAAATACTCCAACATTTTGCTCGCCCCTTACAACGGAGCGGCGTTTCAATTAATTGCGATCGGCGATGTGAGAGAACCCGATGAAAATTCTAATCGACTCGCTGCTTGTACCAGGGAACCCTACGAACCCTAAGGGAACTCAATCCGACTCCGACTGCCCTAATGAGGTTTTAGTTTTCAATTATCTTCCCTCAAGCTGCAAGGGCGGCCATACCGAAACCAGTATCGAGTTGAAGACCCCAACCAAAAGTCTCACCAGCGGAGGAGTTCACTCGCTCTCTCTCTCTCTGACCCCCGTCAGGATCCGATTCTCCGGTTCCGTTTTCTTCCCTTCACAATCGACCGAACCTTGCCCAAGAATCTTCCGTTGCCCAAATAACCCGTTCTCGGCGGAACGAGAATTTATCGTTCTCCGTTGGCCACAACCCCACGCGACGAGAGCGCTTTAAACACGGACACGGACCATCATCATCTTCGCCATCCTCATCTGCATACAACTGATACCGTTCCGTTTCGTTGTGTTGGTGTGCGGGTTGTTTGGCTCTCCGCTTTTAAAGGGAACGAACGCCTGATGGGGCGCCCTTTTTTGTGTGCCACGCTTTTTTCCTTCGCACAAACGTGCTGCTCAAACATCGTCTTCCTCGCGCTCACTCACACAACGGCATGACCACCCCCGGCCGACCGACCGATCGGGCTCTTCACTTCATTCGTTTCACACCTACGTAATGCACCGACAAACCCAAACGGGGAACATACACCAAAAGCGAGGCCCAAACATTCCACAACGGTGGGCTGTGGGGCTGTGTCTATCGGTTTATGTCGCTTCCGAAAGTGAATCCACCATCGCCAGGAATCGATCAACGAGAAAAGGGCCGACATCGAAAAGGGTGCACCAGACTCCCCACCATTGTGCCGATGATAACGCATCGCGCGCAATCATAACGATTGTTCATCCCATCGTGCCGAACCGAAACGAATGCGCATAGTTTCGCTCTCTCGCTCTCTGGGACCATCGATCGATGCTTGGTCTATGCTCGGCTGGAGTGCCGCCGCGCACACCAAGGACCACCGGCCGGCCAGCCCACAGACCGACCGACCGACCGCCGGTAAGCATAATGATGTCGACAAGAGCTCTCTCTTTCTCTCTCTCTGTTACACAATCGGTTGCGCCTCTCTTTTTCTAGCTTCGGTGACCTTGTGCTAGATTTTATCGAACCGGTTCCTTTCGTGTATGTAAGCGTGTGTTTGTGCGCGGGTTTTGGAAGCATAGCTTTCGACCACAGCAGCATACACAGCCAAGCCAACAGCACACCACAGTTTTCCAAACGACGCAATGAGGAAAAACAGGGAAATTATTTAAGGGACTCAGCCATTTTCGAACCTTTTACGAACTCGAATCAACCGAACCGAATGGTGCTCTGTCTGGTGTTCGAATTTTGTGTAACTCAACCCAATTAAAACCCAACCAAAACGGGGCCGTTTTAAGGGTTTCGGGAAAACCTCCGGTAAAGTGATCCCCGCAACGTGTGTCATGTCGAGCAATATTTCAAACGCCGCCCACCCGGATGTAGCGGAATTTTCCGCCTTGCGGTTGGGCCGGTGCCGGTTCTGTAAACACCGGAAAAACACACCGCTCCTGCGGCCGCGACCCCGTCCGGTAGCGCGTCCGGTTCTTCCGCAGCGCAGTGCCGCCGAGTGGCGGCGTGGTGCATTTTGCGAAAAACAATAAAATCCCGGAACGAAAATCGCAATAGGGATGGGAAAAGGAACTGTACAATCGATAAATGGGGATGCAACCAACAACGCGGGACGCCGACGACGACGACGACGCCGATTGGTCCGCGAATTTCGTGCGGAAAACTCCGAACACCACACGGCGACGCACGAGCCGGGAAATGGGTTTTTTCGGTTGCGCCCCCCTCGGGCCAAGGTCAGGTCAAAGCGGGGCGCCGGCGGCGGCACGATGCCGGTTTTCTCGAACTTTTCTTATCGTTCGCATTGCGTGCGTGTGTGTGTCCGGAAGAAAGTAACGAAAAACAAGACAACGCCACCACCACCAGAGATCCCTTCAGGGCCCTTTTCATCACTTTTCCGGCCCCACCGACCGAACCACGGTGAAAACAGATCGATAAATCTTTGCTCCACCGTGCGTGCGTGCGGCGAGAGATGATGCAGCCTGTGCCAGCCCCACCCCTCTGGAATCCAGACTCCGAGACGACGCCGGCAAATAATACCGGAAATACCGCCCCATACCGTTCCGCCTGTTCCGCTTCACTTCCCAGTTCGCCGCTTGCATTTCCGCAAGAAAGAAATGGCGCCCGACTGTGTGTCAGTGTGTGCGCATCGGGAAACCGTTTTGTTCACAAAGAACGGCGCCGCCAACGGGCGAAGAAAAGTTGGTCTTGATGGTCACAGGATTGCGCGCTGATGGTGGTGAAAGGCGCCGCGAATCCGACCTTGAGCTACTTTCTCGCTACAGCTCTGCTCTAATCGGCGATTTCGGGCCGTTCGGGGAACCTGATTTGTGGCGGCGCGGAGCAACTGTGGAGCCGACGAGGAGCGCCCGCTTCCGCAGAAAGGGGTTTGTAACAAATGTCCGCTCAGTGGCGATCCTTTATAGACACGACCGTTGCCAGCTTCCGATAGCGTTTCGGAAACAATGGAATGAAAAACAACTAACGCAAGGATGCAAATAAGCGGTTCCAGCAGCCAAACAAAATCTATGATTCTTATAGGACATTTCATAAAAATGTATCTTCTTCATCTAAAGAACTAAGCCATCACACGATCTCATTTCTTCATAGAGCATCGTACCATCAACATGCTGCTTTGAAGTACCAAGCCTACTGTGTTCGGTTTCAACAACATCTACATTACTTCATAGCCGGAGGCTGTCAAAATTTGGGCTCCGTTATTTTGAGTACAGCCAGAGAAGGCGATAAATAACCAAAAACATTCATTATAATTTAAATCTCAAATCTGAAAACTGAAAATAATGATTATGTTACGTCAAACCAATGAAAAGGCCGCCTTTCTCCGACTAAGTACACTCTGGTGGATAGACTAAATGTTGGTGACAACGGCCAGGAAGCTCAGCCTGCCTCGGCAGGGTTTTTGGATTGCACAAGGAAAGTACAACGTATTCTAGGTGCCGCCCGGACGAATGACCGATTGTTTGTTGCTTGTGCGCCGATGTGTGCTTGTACGAAGAAAAGAAGGACGTACAAAAGTATGAAGCATTTTTCTATGTCCTTTCTTCATCTGGGACTCTGTATGTGTGGAGCTTTAGTTTCCGTTTCCCATTTGTACTACCCAAATAAAGTGAAACCACCGTCGCACACAGAGTTCCGTCGGTTGGCGAGTTATGAAAATTCCTCTGTGGCCCCCCGATTGCTCGAGATGGCGAGCGGAAGTCGGGAGTCATGGGAAGATAAATGGACAATATGTGAGCCGATGTGAACACGAAGCAGTGCAGTGCTTTCAAGGACATTATTTGTTTGCATCTTGCGTTGTC
This sequence comes from Anopheles cruzii, assembly GCF_943734635.1. Taxonomy (NCBI): domain Eukaryota; kingdom Metazoa; phylum Arthropoda; class Insecta; order Diptera; family Culicidae; genus Anopheles; species Anopheles cruzii. The sequence continues at coordinate 57,648,264 of NC_069144.1, read as the reverse complement.
AGCAAACGATACGTAGCATCCCAAGTAAGTGTACTCGGGCGTAGTTTTCGAACTTCAAATTCAACCCAGGCGGCAGATGAACTAACCAAACGCAGGGCGAGAACGAAGAGAACGAATTCGATCCGCGATGGAAGTCGTGCACAAAATGGACAAAGACCCAGTTCGCTGGCTGGTTGGCTGGCAGGAGGAATAATGCCGCGCGCCAGACGCGCAAGTGGCCAAGAATAAGGCGAACTGGGTCATTAGCGCGTTCGGCGCGCATATGCGCCACACTCGTCGGAGAGAGCAAGCGAGAGAGAACGAGAGACGAACGGGCGCGCATAGCATAAGGGTCGGAAAAAAACATTTGCAAAAAAATGCACCCAGCCGGCCAAATTGA